>NW_028234442.1:14621896-14631896 GCF_977035675.1 Penaeus japonicus
GGCAGGTGTGTTGATAACATAATCATCATGTTTTCCCCCCTATGTTACTATGTTGTACATTTTCTTTTTTGTAAGGAAGTAGGAAAAAATAATTGAGATTCATCTGCTGAGCTGTATTTGTTTAAACTTTTTATTTATACATAGTACATTATATACATTTCTCCTTTTTTCCTCTTACTTATCACTTATTCAATTCTTTTTTTGCATGTATACTTTCCTCTTATAATCAACATCATTACCAATTGCAGAGATGATGACATCCTGTACGTGTCAGAAGGTGAAGACTTTGTACTCCCTGTCCAACCCTGTCCGGGTGTGAGACCTCCAGGCCATGTGGGGACATCGCTCTCCTTGCAGTCGGTGGCTGGACCTTCTTTAACCTGTAGTATGTGTTTTTGAATTGCTTTAATGTACATTTTTAAGTAATCGATTGTTTTGAGTGGGTGGGGGGAAGGAGATATGTGGGGTTTTGGGGTTTGGCAGATAAATGTATATTTTCCTTTGACAGTTATGCTCTACCTCAATATTATCTTTACCAATTCTAAATCTGGGTTCACCACTAGAAAAGCAAAAACATAACTAGGTATACATCTTTTTATATGAATCTCGGATTGTGATAAATTAATACTTTTCTTTAATGTATTATGGGAAGGGGTATTTGATATACTTTTTGTGTTTTTATGTGCTTATTCTATTTCTTTTACAAGTTTCATTGCTGTAAAACACTGGTGTTATTTCTCTTTACAGGTGGAGTTTCCTCAACACATGATTGGGTCACCCTCAATGTTGGTGGAAGAATCTTCACCACCACAAGAGCTACACTTGTTACCAAAGAACCTAATTCAATGCTTGCCAAGTTAGTAGTTCTGTATAGAAATTTGTATTAAACCATTCGCGCTGGATGAAGATACCGTGTCATTAGAATATTTCCCACATGATGGATGATGTTATATCATATCATGGTGTTCCACAGTATGTACACTTTGTACATAGTTATGTTTATATATACACATTGTAGCTGCATTTGTATTTACATATTTTTGTTGAAAACCTCTTCTTGGCACCCCACAGAATAGGGAGAGTGAAAAGCACTCTGAGAGGTTCAATGAGGCCTTGCGCGCCTAGAGAAATATCTTGGCGGGAAGCTGCACGGCCTTGCTATGTTGCCAGCGGGAACAGCATTAGACAAAAATATATGCCCCATTGTGAATAAGGGGACTGTCCTGGGTGAAGGGAAAGTTTGATTTGGGAGAATGAAAGGTGTATTAACCCTCTCTGGACGGGTGGTACACTACAGTACCGCGCATTCAAGGCCCGTTCGCTGGGTGATGCCATACGGCGTCGTTTATTTAACTGATTTAGGCCTATGCGTTCGAGAGCCCCGGCATTGTAACATGCAGGGCTGGAATGCCCCTGTCGTGACTGGGTTAATGCTGGTTTAGAATACCTATATATCCAAAGAATTATCCATGGTAATGTTGGGTACCATGAAATAAGATGAAGTACCGTATCTGGGCTTATAAACCACTGCTTGTCATCAGTTGGTTTCATGAGTATGCAAAGAGAGAGGAAAAATGAACTAAGATTCATTTATTTTTATCATTATTATTATTTTTTTTTTCATAACTATAACAAATAAGAAAATGGATTGCTTTGTGTGTAGTTTTTCAAAAATTAGGAATGATTATAAGAATTACTCCTATTTCATGAAATTGTTTTTTTTGTGCCTAACCAGAGATATAGATTAAAAAGATGCCCTGAGTCAAAAAAACTCAGGGGTGAATTCCAATACACTCATAGTATCAAGAAATCAAGAAAATCTATAAGACATGACTTATATATTGTTGATTTTACTAATTTTTCCTCCCTCTTGGTGGGACAGAGGCCTTCAAACTTTTTACATGTGTTCTAACAAAACTGTAAATTGTGCATGTGACTTTACTTTTGTAAAGTAGTGACTCTTCTGGCAGGAGAATTTGGAATTTAAGTTTGGTACTGGTCTCATATATAGTTATATGAACTTAACCACTTAATGATGGATGATGTGATATTCACATCATAGCTTGGCTGTTTTTCCTGCCAGTGATGTGAATGCCATGTCCTGGCTTTGTCAAGCTATCTTGCTGGGTAATTGGGCATGTAGTGGCTGCCTTAGCATACAATGGCCTGTGGTGCTAGGCCTGTGCAAAACGCCCCGGCAAAATGTCCAGGTGCAGCTAAAATTGCCATGTCACTAATGGGGTCATATTATAATTTGATCTGATCTTGCACAGTATGATTTTCTCTATGAACATACCCATCAGTTTTAATTTTCATGCATAAGTAGAAATAACTAAATCATTTGTTAGGATAAATATAATCCTTCAGCCATTGAATTCTAGCTTTTACAATGTTATATAATTCTCAGCAGTCAGAAGACACAGTTAAAAATTTTAGATTACATTTTACAAGTAACAATGAAGGATAAATAAGAATACTCTCTTTTTCTATTGCAGAATGTTCAGTTGCGAAGACAACCATCTGTTACCGAGTAATCGAGATGCACATGGAGCTTACCTCATCGACCGATCTTATTCATATTTTGAGCCTTTGCTAAATTTCTTGAGGAATGGCTCTTTAATTCTCAATCATAACATAAACCCTCAAGGTAAGTGAAATGAAAGGTTTTAGGATTTCTAAGATTATATTTGTTTTTTCTGTCAATTTACACATTTTATGAAGTACTTGTCTGTATATGAAAGCTTCTAAGTTAACCCTTTCTCGGTGGGCATATTTCATGGGTGAGATCACTTTTGTTCTGTAATTAGCGCATCATACATAATACTAATTGGTATTGTAGTGGTTTTATACCGTATTTAGACTCATATATCATACCATATGTCTAGAAAATAGTAGAAAACACCCAGAACATCTTATGATGTGACCTGTTGTGGAAGGGTTAAATTTGTGAGGAGAAAAAAGTTTACAATAATATTGACAAATTATCAAGGTCTGTAATTGAGTAATATTACTTTCTTTCTATAGTTGGGTAATAAAAGTTCATAGTATTTTTTTTTTAACTAGTACAGATCACCCATATCTCTCAATTTTGTAATATGCATTAGTTAAGGAATGTATTTTCATAGTTATAGTCATTATCTAATTTGCAAAGTGATGAGTACCATTTGTAAAATAGTAATTATTTCAATGAAACCACAGTAATTTAAGCGTAACACTCAATACAGGTGTCTTGGAGGAGGCCCGCTTCTTCGGTATAGAGTCAGCAGTACCACATTTGGAGGCCCTGACTTGTGCACAGGATGAAACACCAGACGTTGAGCCACTTACCAGACATGATGTAGTCAAAGCTCTAATCTCAACACATCACAGAGATGAGCTTAGGTTCCAAGGGGTCAGTCTCAAACGGGCTGACCTCTCCAAGCTTGACCTCAGAAATATTAACTTTAAGGTGAGTTGTATTGTTATTTAGAGTAAAGGGGGTTGTGGTTCTTTATATTAGAATTGAACCAGTCATTCAATTAACCCATTCACGCCGGTTGACGTGATAGCACGTATTGTGGTTTTCGCGTCAGACGCCCTGGACGCGCTATGAGGGGAAGCCGCGCGCTCGGGGTAGATAGCAGCGAGGGGTGCTCCGAGGCTTGGCTTTGCGAGCGCCTCGAGCTGTTGCTTCGAGTTCTCGAGGGCGAGACGCGACAGAGGCCGAGCGATCCGCGCCGCCGCAAAGCACGGTGTTAATCAGTGGGGTTGATGCCAGTGAGGGAACATTGCTGCATCCACTCTTCACTTCCAGCATTGAGGGTTTCTCCTAGCAAGCCACCAGGTTGGGCAGGATCCATTCTTACTTCCTAGTGACATGTTTGGTTGAGTTGCAAAGCCATGACCTCCTTGGTCGTCCTTCAGGCCTCCCTACCCAGGGTTGTCTCTAGTGGAGATAATCTGATGGACAGGATCATCTTCAGGGTGTGTTTTAGTGAGTGATCATATAGCCTGAGTTGGTCGTCCTGGATTGTGCAAGCAATAGATCCTGCACTGGTTGGTTAAACATGTGATCCTAAACTACCCCATGACTGAATGACCTGTTGGAAAAGGCATCAAGTTGGGATTCTAAAGCACAGGATAAAGTCCAAGCATGACAATATCAGGGCCTTAAGGCTACATAGCTCATTTCTTCTGCATAGGTACTTCCATCTCCAGACATTCTTGCCGAGTGAGGTCATGGCTTCTGCCACTAGACCAGTTCATGAGTTGACTTTCTGATCTGACTGCCCAGACACATGAGGTACACTCCTAAGGCTGATCAGGCTCTTTAGCAGACCCCTAAGTCCTGGATCTTGGTCTTGGTGTAAGTAACCCTTAGACCCAAGGGCTTTGCCTCACGTCTAAATACATGGAGAGCCTCCACTAGGGTCTCCAGAGATTCAGATAAGATGGCAACATCATTAACAAAGTCAAGGTCAATGACCTTGATATTACCCAGAATTGAATTGACTTTAGATGATAGTTCTATCCATTATTCAGTTCATGCAAGAGTTAGAAAAGTGTTGTAAGAAGGATGTAGCCTTCCTCAATCCTGAATACTCTGGAAAGAAGCTAGACAATCCCCCTCCACACTTGACAGCACTTTTTGTACCGCTTATAAGCTGGCTATTAATCCAATAATCTAATTCCTCAAAGTCTCAGGATCTGCCAGGGTGATTTGTGATGCACTTAGTCAAAAGCCTTCTTAACCCATTCACGCCGGGGCGGAATTTCGCCTACTCCCGATCATGCCGGGAAGATTTCAAGCGCGCAACCGTTCGTCCCGGGGTGTTTTCCCGCTGCGCGAGGTCGCGCTGATGCTCGCAGAGCGTTTTTCACCCACCCCATCCTTATGGTTTGCGTGATTGCGTCTAAAGTGTAGACATGTGTAGAAAGTAGTGCTATGTTCAGAGGAGGTATATCAGTCGAAAAAGATGTTACAGCACTGTTTTTTTAGTGTTATTCTATTGAACTTTTTCCATATTCTTAACTCCTATGTTGTAATACCAATGGGAAATGGAAGCATTCTTCTAGTGAGGTAACAAACATAGTTTTTTTTCTTTTTTTTTTTTCTTCCTAAAAGAAAAGAAAGAGAATATGAACAACCATACATGTGCATACAAGTGAATGCATGTAGCAGCAATGTTTTTTCAAGTGTCATTTTCTTTTAGTGGGGCAACAAAAAGATGTTATATAATTTTGATTTTTTTCTTTCTTTTTATTCCTCGGCCAATTACAATTGATTTTACGATAGTCTTTCGACTCAGATCATCTTATTCAACAAATCAGAAACAGAAATCACCATGACGTCATCAATATTACGTATATACCTGTGACGTCATTCATATCACGTCATAACCCATTTTCTACTATTTAGAAGGATAAACTAAAGTAGCAAAGACAAATCAAGTATGAAAATCGAATTGTACTAAGAATAATCTATCATTCTAATGCGGACGTTTCAGCACGTCGCTACTGGCCTCCCGGCGTGCGGGCCGAAAATGTAGCCCGTGCTAGGACGTCACCCGGGTCCGGGGCTTTTTTCGACCACGTGTCAGCACGTCAACCGGCGCGAATGGGTTAAGGTTGATGCAGGCTGCGAGTATCATGCTTTAACTCACAATGGCACTCTACAATGACACCAAGCATAAGGATATGGTGTACTGTGGAGATGACAGAAATAAATCTGGATTGCCTTGGTCTGATGCTCAGAAGGATGATTTTGGTCACTTTACCTGTTATGTGTAACCCTGCAATACCCTGATGATTGCATTCCCAGTGATCCCCTTTCCCCTTCCAGAGAGGGGTGATCACATCTCTCAACAATTCTGGGAGAATGGATCATGATGCCACCTTCATCTATGCTAACCATTGGTGGTTCGACCTGAAACAGCTCCTGAAAATACTCAGCCCAATTCTCTTGATTATCTCTCCATCTACTGAACGAACTGTAGGTGTCTTTGAAGAGGGCTTTGAGTTAATATTTTTAAGACCTTGGTAGGCATGACAAAGGTCATTTACTATGAAATGACCCTTGATCCCCACAGCAAAATTCCTGATAAGCTGTTTCTCTTCCCTCTTTAGCAGCTGCTCCTCTTTTCACACTAGGCTAGCTGGAAGTGAGAAGGCATGTAAAGTACTTCATACTTATCATTATGCTATGACATCATTGCTTCGCATCACCCTGAGGCTTCAAGCACTCACCCGGAATTGACTGTTGAGAAAAAATGTGAGAAAAAGAGACAAGAAAGTGCTTGTTGATCATAAGGGAAATATAGGAAAAAGGGTTTCATTGTGAAAATACAAAGTGGGTTTGGCCTTACTGATGGAAGTAAGAGTTTTGAAAGACTATATAGCAGACCATTAGAAAAAGAGAATAGGTATTAATAACATTGAATTCATGAAAGAAAGATGACTCAATGAAGCATAAACTTTATAAAGAAAAAAGAAGAATAAGAGAGAAACATGGTGGTGAAATACTTGTAATACATCTTTTTATTTCCACCATCGTTTATTCATATTAAAGACTTGAAAGATTAAGTAGCTGCCCCTTTGGGAGTCAAAATTAACTGGCTAGGAATTGATCTGCTTCAAAAAAGGAATATGACACGATTTCAGTTCACATTCAACAAACATTTTTATAAAAAAGAAATACACATCATTTGACACCATTGTAAGGTCACCTCCACTTCTGAGTTCACCACTTAGTGTACCAGTGTGTCACCTGCCAGTTTCACTTCTAGTATTCAAAATATATGTCCCATAAAAACATTGTAGCATGTGTTTTGGAGTAGAAATTCTTGGTTTACACATTAGTAATAATGACCTTTCATTTTACATTTTGAACAGTTTGCAGACCTCTCCCACTGCAACTTATCTGGTGCAAATTTGAATGGCTGCTGCCTAGAGCGTGCAAACTTGTGCGGTGCCAACTTGGAAGGAGCCCAGCTGCTAAACGTCCGCCTTCTGTGTGCAAACCTCGAATCAGCAAATCTCCGTTCTTGTAATTTTGAGGATCCAGCAGGAACTCGTTCTAACTGTGAAGGTTGGTTGTGTGAGCACGATTATGAGTGTAAGTGTAAGTGTGAGTGTGTGTGCCTATGGGTATATGTGTATGTGCAGTATGGCAAGGGAATAGACAGGAACTCTCCATAACATATTTCCTGACTCTTTTACTGAAGCTGATTGCTTAAATAAAACCCCTCTTATTATCACAGGGTGGTATGAGCATAACGTGAATATATTGAATGACAATCTTGGCTGTGTATTTCAGGTGTAAATCTCCGGGGAGCTGTGCTAGAAGGCAGCATGCTGGCGGGTGTGAACCTACGTGTGGCAACGTTGAAGAAAGCCAACTTAAAAAATTGTGATTTACGTGGTGCTGTCCTTGCTGGTGCTGACCTAGAGGTAAGATCATATATTGATATAAGTCTGCACTTTCCTTTTGGTTATCGTTATTACCATTTTTCTCCTAGTCTTTGTGTTTTGTTTAGTTATGAGTGACTGATATTCTATTTATTCCTTTTTCAACATCTATAGTGGCCATAGATAGTGGCTCGTATAATTCATTTAACTACCATTCATTCCAATTCATCATACAACATAATTACAGATATATTATAAGTGGAAACCTTCAAATGATGAATCAAATGATTCAGTAAATACACATTATACACAGTAAGGCTAGGGTGCAAGATATAACAAAATGACACCTACAGAACTGTATGTACACATCAAAACAAAGATCAAGTATTATAACAGAATATAATATTATTCCTGAAATAACACCCTACAGAATTGTGACCTCTCTGGAAGCGACCTACAAGAAGCAAACCTCCGAGGCGCAAACTTAAAGGATGCTGCTTTCGAACTCATGCTGACACCTCTTCACATGTCCCAGACAATGACGTGCGACCTGTAACTCAGTGGTTCCAGTAGTTCCAGCTGACTATCAACTGCCAGGTGAGAGAGGGAAATAAGCATATTCTTGAATTCTTTGATTTTTTAAGAATTTTGAGATAGGGTGAGACAAGAGTAGTGAGCAAGTGCATGAAACTTTTCCAGGAATGGAGGAAAATAGTTCACTTATATTTTCCACTTACAGTATATTTTTATGATTCAAAGACGTAGATATAGCCATGTTCTTTGCTCCTAACAAGTTCTCCCATATCCTCTATATATTTTCATGCATTATATGCCCATCCCTCTGTCTCACTTCACAACACCTTTGATTGCCTTGAGAGCCTAACTCTTCAGGCTAAAAGAAAAAGACTTCAGGGTAATAATGATCCTTTTCTCAACCTTTCCAGATTGATAATGATAAAAGGGAAGCTTAGCAAAGAGGTCGTGGCTGGTCTGACCCTGTGTTAGTTTATATCATTTTGCATTTAGCTTTAAGTGAAGCACTACTACGACATTACTGATGCTCCAGATAATTCCTTAAATGTCAGTCACACAATGCTTCTATGATACTAAGAATGTGATTGAGAGATTTACTTGTAGGTGTTTGAATGTCAGTGTTATGTGAGACAATTTATGAGTAACTTTTTTTTTATTTTTTTATTCATATATTTACTGATTAGGATTTCTTTTGTTTTCTTTTGTGTAAAGAACATGAGAAACAATTTGATTGTACTTTTTTTTGACTGCAAGGCGTTAAGAAGAATCGTATTATTTAATAATGCCTGCTGTCACTTGTGAAGTATGTGTGTATGTAGAACTGCATGTTAGAATAGAAGTGAACAATACTTTATGATATATGGAATTCTGTAATATAATAAGCAGTTATCCATTTCATAAGTGTACACTGGTGCTAAGAAAAAAGTTTTTTTTTCAATCATAAAAGTGAAAGTGGATGAGACTAACATTTAGTAGCTCTATCTATATATCCTCTATATATTTTTGTTACAAGTATTGTGTACATGAGTACATGTATACATCATACATTGCTACTGCCATTTTACAATGTGTTATAACAATCATTTGCTTTTATTTATGTTGTATTTGTGCCATATACACTGATATTAAATAGTATGCACAAAGTGGATGTACTACTGAGTTCAACACCTCATGTTTGCTGTACAATATAATAGAAAAATAAATATGTATTGGTATTCTTTAACCTCATATTTAGAATTTGTTGCACTACAAAGTTATTGAATTAAGCAAATTAACCCCCAGTAATCTATTTGTTTATATATGAGAAAAGTCTTTGAGATACAACACCATGATTGTACTTCTAGGCCTCTGAACCTTTGAATAATGAAAATCTTCCGAGCTGTATCAGTTTAGTGTTTTTATGATTATTATAGTACTGGGAACAAAAGTTATGTCAGATTGTTATAAATAGTATACTGATCTTTTTTTTCTTACTTTGGTAACATCCATTGTAATATCCATTATCCCAAAACCCAGTTTCAGAAAAAAAGGTGATGATGACTGTGTTTATATCAAACACACTTGTAAGATAAAATATTATTGTCTTTAGGATTTATGAGACAGACAGAGGCTGTTATTACATTGCACCATAGCAGAGTTTAAACCACTTAACTTGAAGACCTGACTGGTCCTCAACTACAGGTTACAACTATATCACTGTTGACCCTCCAACCAACAGATGATACTCAATGTTGAAAGTGTTATGCATCTTTAACCCTTTATGAACCCATGGTAGAGATCAGTGGTTGTAGGGATTTGTGGTTTGATAAACAATATACAAGGATTGATAAAAAATCCTATAGATAACTAATTTCAGTTCCTAGTTATCCTTAATTTCTGTAGTCATATAACTTCTTGATCTTCATCTATATTCATGCCTTCAAATTCTCAGGGTAAGCATTTGATACCGAGTTTGTCTCATGTGCAGCTTCAGCCTACTCTTTCTTTAGTTCCTAAGCCAGTATTTATCTAGTTACCTGTATTTACCTATGAGATAACTGTTAGTCCCTTGTAAGGTCTCTAAGAGAAGTGGGTTTAGGCC
>NW_028234442.1:14667318-14684818 GCF_977035675.1 Penaeus japonicus
ATTCTCAACCCCTCCTCTGTCACTTACTCCAACGGCTGGATGTGCCTCTCTATTTACCCCCCATCCCTTATTTGTACTGATATGTTGTCTGGCAAAATCCATTGCAATAGATCTACCATGTAAATTTTATCCTTAGGGTAAATTTCCCCCCCCCCCCCGGTTGAGAATGACTACTTTAAGTGAATTTGTCTTTTGCACATCAGATTATACACACTGCCATGAAAACGGCAAATGCATCGCGGCATGTTACGACAAAACGTTTTTCTTTTTATAAAAGTTTTCAAAATGGACTCTGTTACAAAAGAGCAAGCCTTTTTCAACTATTGCAATATCTTTTTGTGTAAAAGTATTTATTTTTTGGAAAAGTTCGATTAATACCGATGCTTCTATACAGTTTTCAGCGCTCTTAACACTCATTTTCCTAAATTTATACCGATATGTCTTCAAGCCAGACCCATTGCAAAAAGCTTTACCATATGATTTTTTACTCCCCAGTGGTAAATATTACAGAAAACACCTCATCCTTATCAGATGTAATAATAACTAACAGGTCAGACATTATCCATCATACGGATGTATTGACGACCATAAACTTCTCACATTCACATTAAATATAAAGAAACCAAAGCGACTACCGATAACAAAAACATTTCGTGACTTTAAGCATTATAACCTTCAATCATTCATAGAACTCATCAGATCTAAAGAGACGACGCTCTTAAATATCTTAGTAACAGATGATGTAGGCAAGCAGGTAACTATCCTTACGGAAGTGATTGAAAGCAGTATTGACGCGTTGGCACCTCATGTAACCCAAACCGTCCGGCGTCCCCCTGCTCCTTGGATAGATGACGACATCAAGAGGGTTATTAAAGACAGAAATAATGCCCACCATAGTCTCAAAAATAACAGAAATGACGCTGCCCGATTATAAAGTAAATAAAAAAAAAATGTTGACAGTTAATACAAAGTGCAAAAACAAATTATTTCAGAAATAGATTTATAGCATATAAAAACAATTCAGATAAAACATGGAAAATAATTAAATCACTAGTACCTAACAACAAACACCACACTGAAAATCGTACAAATTCTATACAAAGCATAGACCATTTTAACGACTTATTTTCAAAAATAGGAAAAATAACTTATGAACAAACAAATGCGTCAACATTACAACAAAATACAGATCAGACTATCTCTACATTTAATATTTTCAGACTACAACCAGTTGATGTGGAAACTATTATCCTAGTAATAAAACAACTTCGCGAAACAAATGCTTTAGGAGCAGACAATCGGTATTGCTTTGCGCTTTATTAAGGATAGTCTACCAGCAACCGCACATTATCTAGCGGTCATAATGATCACTTTCCCTGGTCACTGGTGTTTTTCCATCGCTTTGGGAATATGGATTAGTAACATCAATTTTCAAATCGGGAAATATAGACGACGTCAATAATTACCGTCCTATTACAATACTCCCTATACTATCTAAAGTTCTTGAGAAAATTGTAGCAAATCAACTAACGAGTTTCCTGGAGGCCAATAACCTATTATCTAAAACACAACATGGCTTTAGAAATAGGTTATCCACTGAAACAGATAACTGATAAAAATTATGATAACATAGACAAAAATCTGGTAAATTTACTCACATTATGTGATCTGTCCAAAGTTTTGACAGTGTAAATTACAAAATTCTCCTTAACAAACTAAGATGTCAGATGTCAACCATTGCTCATAACTACCTGCTAGTGCAGTACGCCGATGATTCACAGTTTCTTCATAGAGACTCAGTAAATAATTTAATACATTAATAAGAAATACTCAAAACACTTACACAAGCTAAAATATATTTTGAAAGTAATAGTCTAAATTAAATCCACATAAAACTCAATGCATATTCATGGGTAGTCGACAGAACATTGCCAAAATCCCCATCGACACAACTATAGAATTTGAAGGCCACCCAATCAAACCAAACATTTCAGTGAAAAATTTAGGAGTACACTTGGACAGATACATGACATTTAAATGTATGGCTGACGGGGAAGGGGTTTGGGGATGGGGAACAGAGGGGTCCTATCTTCCGAGAACAGAAATAGTTTATTACCTAAATTCATCGACACTAGGGATGACAGGTAAGAATGATAGGAGTAGCAACGAGATTAACGACGAATTTACTCCACTTACAGACATTGATTACCAAAAATCGTTGTCTAGGCTCGCTAACCGATATATTCACTTACAAATAAGTAAGATACCGAAAAAAAAAAATCTACTTTCTCAGAGAAATGAAAATACGAACTAAACAAAAATCAATACTTTCCAATGTCACCTCATTCTCACCTGCTTATGTTGCAGACCTCTCCTCCCCCCCTCCTCCCCCCCCCGTATACTTCCGTTACTGTTACCTTCAGCTGTCTCCAATACCATTAAAGGAAATCCCTCGCTAGATGCAGTAATTAATGTATCGTTACCTTCAACTAAAAAGGAATACGCAAAGTCAATTATAACATTACTCGATGGAAAGCCTAATATTGTTTGGGATGATAGAGAAAATCTCATGGGTCCCTTTTCTGGTATAAATGTAATAGACGTTATTAAATCAATAACATCGAAAACAAAGTTACTCACTTTGGAACAAGTCCCTCGTGTAGCTTTGTTGCATAGAATGGCGCAATTCCCACTTGAAATTCTACCGGTAGCCTTTTTAAGAAAGTAATCTATTGGTGGAGGAAGGGGTGTAAGAAATTTTGCATACTATAACACAATACGTTCATACATTAGTCTCAAGGCTACTTTTCAATAAAAGCCTTATAAATAAAAGTTTTCGGATGATGTACTGTCCTCTATGCAGTAGGGGTTGTATAACTTTTTGTGTTATACATGCCAAAGACAAAATTCACCTGGAAAAAAAGGAAACTGAAGTAATGATTTCAGTCATTTTATTCCAAGATGCAATTAAATTGCAAAGACAATAATTAGAAAATAATAGCTAGTCTTTTGTTCATAAACAAGGAGAAAAAATGTCCTACTCCATCCAGAAAAAAAGCCCTCTTATCAAATAAGGGACTACTGTATATTCTCGTTTATGCTCCATATTTAATTGTACTCACAGTGAAATACTCTAGTTTACATGATGAGCGAGCCTTTCGCAAGAAGATTTCCTTTATCTTATCTAATTAATTGTAAAGAATGTTATGAGGGTGTCCTTTTCAACTCTGCCTCCTACCCCTTCGGAATGTCTGCCCACATCCCAGATAATATATAAGTGAAATAGTTATACTTGCTAAAGATGTGTAAAATACGTAATTCATATGTATAGGATCTATGTGTTTTCCTTGCTTCTCTAATATCTGTGTACATATGTGAACATTGTAATAAAGTTGTTAAGGAAGCACAATATAACACGTGAAAACAAGGGAGGAAATAATTGTCTTTTCCGGCCGCGGACAAATATACGTAAATAGGAAGAGACGACTTGGAGTTCTTTGGAGATAGTACTTCCTCTGTAAGGACTGTCTTTTGGCAACGGAGGTCTTTCCCTACGAAAGTGTTGCGAGTTTTATGCGGTGAAGATAGCCTTCCGGCCCCTGTATGTAGATATTTTTTATCTCCTTCCGTAAACACAGGTATTTTTTTTTCTTCTTCAAATGACCAAAACTAGAGAATGGATGTACGTTTTCTATATTGAGACAATCTTATCATGTAACCCTCGTTTGCATAAAGAAATGATAATCGACTAAATATATTACATGTTTTGCCTTAAAACTTGCTTTTCCGCTAGAGCTCCCAATGACATCTTTTTTGTAGATACCCTACTTATATTATTATCAATGTCTTTCGTCCGCTATTTATACCTGGTTCGACATTTTTACTTGGTGCGCCGAACATACGATACTCAAAAAAAAATGTGGAGCCGACCACTTTGTGGTACAATTTAAGCCGGTAAGGAACGGGAAACTTTCGGGGTAAATGAAAAGTACTCTTATTAATTGTTTGTAAGATATTTCAAAATATCGCTCTGGTGTGCTGAAAAATGAATAATTTACTGTCTCAGACAGCTTTGGTTGCAATTCATCTAAAAAAGATTGGAACATGTATCAGTAGGAAATCAAAATCTTTTGCATGACAGGGAAAATGAGTATTAGAGAAAAACTTTGGTATTCATTTGACTTTTACAAAAATTGATCACTTTTACATAAAAGAACCCTTTGAGAAATATAGTATAACAGTTGGTGCGCATGCCTTTCTTGTAACAGGATTATTTTTTACATATGTATATACATACACAGTTGCGCAAAAATGTTTTTTGTGTTAATATACTACGATGTATTTGCCGCTTTTGTAAGTTATATAAATTTATGGGTAGAAGAATAATTCTCTTAAAATACTTATTATAAATTCTGACATCTTAGTTTGTTAAGGAGAATTTTGTAATTTACACTGTCAAAACCTTGGAAATATCACATAATGTGAGTAAATTTACCAGATTTTTGTCTATGTTATCATAAATTTTATCAGTTATCTGTTTCAGTGGATAACCTATTTCTAAAGCCATGTTGTGTTTTAGATAATAGGTTATTGGCCTCCAAGAAACTCGTTAGTTGATTTGCTACAATTTTCTCAAGAACTTTAGATAGTATAGGGAGTATTGTAATAGGACGGTAATTATTGACGTCGTCTATATTTCCCGATTTGTAAATTGATGTTACTAATCCATATTCCCAAAGCGATGGAAAAACACCAGTGACCAGGGAAAGTGATAATTATGACCGATAGATAATGTGCGGTTGCTGGTAGACTATCCTTAATAAAGCGCAAAGCAATACCGATTGTCTGCTCCTAAAGCATTTGTTTCGCGAAGATGTTTTATTACTAGGATAATAGTTTCCACATCAACTGGTTGTAGTCTGAAAATATTAAATGTAGACCTAGTCTGATCTGTATTTTGTTGTAAAGTTGACGCATTTGTTTGTTCATAAGTTATTTTTCCTATTTTTGAAAAGAAGTCGTTAAAATGCTCTATGCTTTGTATCGAATTTGTACGATTTTCAGTGTGGTGTTTGTTGTTAGGTACTATTGATTTAATTATTTTCCATGTTTTATCTGAATTGTTTTTATATGTTATAAATCTATTTCTGAAATAATTTGTTTTTGAACTTTGTATTAACTGTTAACATTTTTTTATTTACTTTATAATCGGGCGGCGTCATTTCTGTTATTTTTGAGACTATGGTGGGCATTATTTCTGACTTTAATAACCCTCTTGATGTCGTCATCTATCCATGGAGTAGGGGGACGTCGGACGGTTCACGTTACGTGAGGTGCCAACGCGTCAATACTGCTTTTAATCACTTCCGTAAGGATAGTTACCTGCTTGTCTACATCATCTGTTAATAAGATATTTAAGAGCGTTGTCTCTTTAGATCTGATGAGTTCTATGAATGATTGAAGGTTATAATGCTTAAAGTCACGAAATGTTTGTGTTATCGGTGGCTGCTTCGGTTTCTTTATATTTAATGTGAGTGTGAGAAGTTCATGGTCAGCAATATGACACGGGATGACATCCGTATGATGGATAATGTCTGACCTGTTAGTTATTACTACATCTAATAAGGATGAGGTGTTTTCTGTAATATTTACCATTGGGGAGTCAAAAATCATATGGTAAAGCTTTTTGCAATGGGTCTGGCTTGAAGACATATCGGTATATATTTAGGAAAATGAGTGTTAGAGCGCTGAAAACTGTATAGAAGCATCGGTATTAATTGAACTTTTTCCAAAAAATAAACACTTTTACACCAAAAGATATTGCAATAGTTGAAAAAAGGCTTGCTCTTTTGTAACAGGGTCCATTTTGAAAACTTTTATAAAAACAAAAACGTTTTGTCGTAACATACCGCGATGTATTTGCCGTTTTTATGGCAGTGTGTATAATCTGATGTGCAAAAGACAAATTTACTTCAAGTAGTCATTATCAACTGGGGGGGGGGGGGGATAAATTTACCCTAGGGATAAAATTTACATGGTAGATCTATTGCAATGGATTTTGCCAGACAACATATCAGTACAAATGAGGGATGGGGGGTAAAAAGAGAGGCACATCCAGCCGTTGGAGTAAGTGACAGAGGAGGGGTTGAGAATTACTGGTCGAAAGGTAAATAATTTACTTAGTTTATTCCAAAAAAATAATTAATCCCTTATCTATCGAGTTGACATAAATGGGGATACAGTATGCTATGAAAACAAAGTTTAATCTCAGTGGTGGTTACATCCTTATGAAGACCTCCGGGGAAAAAATTGCTTTGGGGTGGTAGAGAGACATGTAAAATGATTGGTGGAGCTGAAAATGTTACTAGTGACCACCAAAAGCAGTGCGGTATTCAAGGGACAAAATACTACCATTTGGCTGAAAATAATGTTTGTATATGATACATCTTTTTCATCATAAGATATGCATTATAAAGAATGTAACAAGGACAGAGAAGCCGTGAAAACAATCTTAATGTTAATACTTACATGTCTACACTATTTCTGAAAGCCCGTATGGTAATGAAGTTCGAGGTATGCATGGGCCTACAAATTAATTTTGTTAAAGATTGTTCTCATACAAAGAGATTTGATGAAGACAGGTACGTTAAATTATAATTAAAGATGAAACAAGTTTCTTTATACTCATCTCAGAGAGATAAAAGGACATTTGTTACTCAAATACAGGTGTTTTTTCTCTCGCAACATTTGGATGTAATTGACCAAGAGAGATTGAAATGTGTATTAAAAGGATAGGATTTTTGTTTTGTTTATTATGAAGAATATATATGATTGGAGATTAATATATATTACAAAGAGGGTAATTTTTTATCCATTTTATGTAAAAAAAATGGTATACCATTAAAAAGTGATGGTATTAGATACTTTTCTAAGAAAAAAAAAATATATATACAGGGTATTATGATATTAAAATAGAGACATATGTTCTCTTTGTAACAGGGTAGCCTTTTATAAACAAACGACTTTAATCAGCAAACGTTTTTAAGATTAATTAATACGTACATTTGTTCGTTTCTTGTGACATGGCATATTCAATAACGTGTGTGTATGTATATGTGTGTGTGTGTGTATGTATATGTGTGTGTGTGTGTGTGTGTGTGTGTGTGTGTGTGTGTGTGTGTGTGTGTGTGTGTGTGTGTGTGTGTGTGTGTGTGTGTGTGTGTGTGTGTGTGTGTGTGTGTGTGTGTGTGTGTGTGTGTGTGTGTGTGTGTGTGTGTGTGTGTGTACGTGTGTACGAGGCTACGTGTTACATGTACCGTGGACAAAGGGTGGGAAAAGGGGGAACTGTTCAATTCAAGTTGTAAGAACATTTGGAAAAAGATGCTCTTTCAGTCATTACTAAGTAAAGAAAAGTGTCTTTTCTTTTGATTCAAGAGAAAAAAAGACGTTTTTGTTTTGTTTTTTTTACTTAAGATAAGGTAATTTTTTTTTCTTACAACATTATGTGTAACTTGGAAGACTGAAAAATAAGTATTAAAGGGACATGTAAGGAAAATTGTTGAATAGTGTCCGCATTACTTCTTTCTTGTTTAAAACAAGATATTTTTGTCATAATGACATTTATCCCTTTGTAACAGTGTTATTTTTTTTAACGTTTTTATAATAATATAAGTTTATCCCTTTGTAATAGAGCGTTTTTACAAATTTACTTTACGGCCAAAAGAAGAGGGAACTAAAGTAATGATGACATTAGTTTTACTATAAATGGCAATAAAAATATGCAAGATAATTATGATCAGGGAAAGAATAAGTAACCTTTTAATTAGTATAAAGAAAAATATGTCATTTTAATCATTATTAAGGAAAAAGTGGTCTTTATATCATTTAATAAAAAAGACCATAATTGTAAACTTGCTGTATATACTAACACAATATTTCAAAAGTATGTGCGTGTATGTGTATGTGTGTGTGTGTGTTTGTATGTGTGTGTGTTTGTGTGTGTGCGTGTGTATGTATGTGTGTGTGTGTGTGTTTGTATGTGTGTGTTTGTGTGTATGAGCGTGTATGTGTGTGTGCGTAAGTAATGCGTAGCCACCCCTTATCGATCGGAATGATTCTGCAGAAACATGTTACAGACGTAAGCAATCGATTGATTGCGACATACCTGTACGAACATGTTACCCATGAGAAAACATACTGTGTCCATTTGATACACATGAGTCATTATTTATTTTTCTCCTTATATTTTTTAATGGGGCTATAATACCTTTAATTATAATAATACTATTTGATTATGTACACCTTAATTTATTCAAGTTTATTTACTATTTTAGTTCCATTTTAAATTATCCTTACCTTTCGATACTTTAAGACATTATAGAAACACTTGATACCCATGTACGTATATAGCCCTACCCAGAGCCTTGATACCCACGAATATACCCAAAGATTAAAATTAGAGGAAAAAAAATATTACATACCCCTACCCCTCAAAAGAAAAAAAAAAAAAAAAAATTATATACCCCTACCCAATATCCAAGGAAAAATCAATAATAAACATACCAGAACCCCATTCCCCCCCCCCCCCCCGGAAAAAAAAATCAATAATATTATAACCCCCCCCCCCCCCCCCGAAAATAAAAATCAATAATAAAAAATCAATAATATTACATAACCCGCCCCCGAAAAATAAAAATCAATGGAAAAAAATCAATAATATTACATAACCCACCCGAAAAATAAAAATCAATGAAAAAAATCAATAATATTACCCCCCCAAAAAAAAAAAGAAAAAAAAATCAATGAAAAAAATCAATAATACCCCCCCCCCCAAAAAAAAAAAAAAAAAAAAAAAAAAAAAAAAATCAATACTCACCGAAAAATCAATACCCCCCCCCCCCCGAGAAAATCAATACCCCCCCCGAGAAAATCAATACCCCCCCCCCGAGAAAATCAATACCCCCCCCCCCCCCCCCGGAAAAAATCAATAATCAGGGGCACGGTGGGGCCCATTCTATCCTACTCGTGTACTTGAGTTCGTGCTTGCGAGGTCGCGCGTTGACGGTGTACACATCTTTACCAGACGAAAGTATTAAGGACTACAACAAAATGAAAGACGCTTTGCTAAAGGCTTACACTGTAGATGCCGATTCATACCGCCTTAATTTAGAGAAAGTAAAATCAGAGATAGAGAGAGCTACGTAAGGATGAAACTTAATTACGAATCCTTGTGTGATCTTCTTGTTACTGACCAACTTCTTATGAATTGTGGTTATGACCTTAGGGTATTCTTGAAAGAGCGTGGCTAAAGTGATTCACATGACATGGCAGATGCGGCAGATCGCTATCGTGGCGCGCATAAATATCGAGAAATTAAGTCATGCGCGTCCGTCAAACCTGCAATCCCAAGGGAAAACACAGAAGTGAAGTGTCACGGCTGCGGAAAATCCGGTCATATTCGTCCCCAGTGCCCTGGCAATCCTCGAAATTTTAAACCCAGTAAAGCTATTGCTTCTAAAGTAAATTTTGTGTTTGAAGCAGAACTTGTACCTCCAAACAGCCTGTCTCATCCTAATGGAAGACTTTGTGAAAAACCGGCTCGAGTAGTTCTGGACACGGGTTGCTCTAGTGTGATAGTAAAGGAAAAATTGGTACCATCTAGATTCAGGCTCAACCAAGTTGCTGAGGTGGACGATTTCCTCGGTGTCCCGAGCGTGTTTCCTAAAGTGAGATGTCTGATACAAAGCAAATTCTTTACTGGTTGGATCAATGCCATCGCAGCTCCTATTAAGTTTGCCGATATTTTAATTGGTCTCATTCCTGGCGTTAGATTTCCATATGGTAACGACTCACAGCATGATACAGTCACTAATAACGCAAATATACGTAACAATTGTCAGGCGATACATAAGGAAAATCCTTCAAATTCAATTTCTGATTGTAAAGATGAAAATACTGGTGTTAAGCTAGCCGAACTAGCCCTTAACGTTCAAACTCGCTCTTCGAAAGGGAATATATCTAAATCCACAACTCTTTCCTGCCCTGCTTTCCTGAATAGGAGTATCACTAAAGATGATATTGTTAAAGAACAACAGTCTTGTAACAGTCTGAAATCTATAAGAGACAAAATTGCGAATGGTGAATCTGTTAAGAGTAAGAGTCGTTCTATCAATTACCAGATGGTTGATGGATCGATTTACAGAGTTTGTGTAGCCAGTCAGAACGAGTATGAAATAGGAGGGAAACAGTTGGTGGTGCCTGAGAAATATCGCAGTAATGTAATGCACCTTGCTCACGAAGCCCTTGTAGCTGGCCACTTCTCACACCGTAAGACATCTAGTAAAATTTTTGATCACTTCTTTTGGCCTGGTGCCGGGGCCGACATTAAAAGGTTTTGTCGTTCGTGCCCTAAATGCCAGAAATTTTCAGCCAGAGGCAGTGTAAGGAAGGTACCAATGAAGAACATCCCCGTCATATTGTAGTGATGTGCTTCGCCCCAGCCATCCCTCCAGGACCAATGCACGAGTGTCCCCTTTGTCGCCACGAGGGGGAAGCGGCGCCAAGAGATGGCGTTGTCCTGGAGGGCCTACTACTCGCTCCCTCCCTGGAAGGAGGGCCTACCACATGCTCCCTCCCTGGAAAGAAGGGCATAAAACCCCCTGCGAGGCGTTATTCGGCAGCAGATGCCCTCTTGTACATGAGCCACTAGCTCGGCAACGACACTGCTCACAACTTGTGCCCTTTTGGCACTTGTTGTTTTTCTTTCTTTTATTGAACTTTTATTGTGGTTTTATAAAGGGTTTGCAGCCATAGATAAATTCATGGCCAGGCCAAAGAGATTAACATTTTGAATATGGAAGGAGAAGAGACCTTTTGTTGTGAATATATTTAATATATAATAAACTATGATCGGAATCATTTTATATTTTTCAAGTCCTTTTTGTGAAACACTGAAATAAGAATGTTTGCCTGACTCTAGCCACGCCTGCTCGGCAATGTCCTGTGTAGGAATTCTTTCTTTCCACATACAAACTGACATGCACTCATACACATACATAACATACATTTTACACGTCTTCGACTGTCTCGCACATACACGGGTGCTGATCCCTTATCAGCTGGTGGCAGCCTACCCCTACACAGGACAAGGATTCACGTTACCATAGATTCAATCGGGATTTTACTTTGGGGCAAGGGAATGTCTCGGGGAATCACTACAGCTCTTATTTATTTTTGGTGATCAGCGGTGGGATCTGAATGTTTCAGGCAAGCATTAATTTCAGGTACTTCTTTCGCGGGGGTTAAAAGTTTGTTTCAGGGATTAAAAGTCCAGTATTTTTCGTATAGGTAAAGGTCTATTTCATTAATTTACAGTAATGGGTAAACGAAAGCTGCGGAGAGGGTTAGATGGTGAGCCAGAGGCAGGTCCATCGGGGGAATCTTCACGAGACGATTCAAACACGAGTGGTGAGTTGACCCTTTTGCCCAGAGAAAACATGGACATTTCATTGTTTGATGAATTGCAGACTCAAATTAATAGTCTGACAACTCTGGTTAATGATTTGCAGGTAAGGAACTCTGAATTGGAATTGAAATTAGAACAGAACAGGGCAACACCAAGTACTAGTGAAGCTTCTTCCCGTGAACCTGTAGAGTATGTTATACAGAAGGAAGCGGTAATTATTTTTAAAGCTGAGATCTCTGCTGCTCAACCACTGAAAAGAAATCAGGAGGTAGAGAGTTGGATCCGCAGTATTGAGAACTTGACGAGACCTCCCACTGATTCTGCCTATATTCGCGCGGCGAAGGCTTCCTGTAGAGGGACGGCAGACTTGATAATAAATGGACCCCTGTTTGATAGAATTGTAAGTTGGGAAGAATTTAAAGTTAAAGTAAGGGTTAAATTCAGGGGGACATGTTCTGCCACAGACTTTTTTAGCATACTTGAAGGATATAAGTTGAAGTCCGATCAAGCTCCTCTTGATTTTTATGTTCTTTTAGAAGGTAATGTGTATCAAGGTTTTTATGATTATCCTGGAGCCATAGGGGATCCTGACGAATTGATCAGGCGGGTATTTTTAAGAGGTTTGCCATTTTGGTTGAGGGAAGCTTTAGTCCTAAAAGAGGATGGTTCGCTGTCGGAGATTGTCGATGCTTCTCAGAGGATTTGGAACCTTCGAGTTGGTGTAAAAGGTGAAGGTAATGTGAGTATCCCTGAGAGAGCAGGTGAACCTGAGTACCAAAGGAGAAGTTTACGTCCAAGACAAGTAGCTCCTGTTGAAAGGTATTGTTCTTACCACAAATCTGACTCCCATGATACAGCCGACTGTCGAAGTCAACTGACGAGGTGTTTCCTGTGTAAGAAGGAAGGACACTTCGCAAATAGGTGTCCCTTTCTCGCGGCCCGCCGGGACGAAGAGGTTCCGACCCCAGGCGGAGGACCCCAAGGAACCAGTAATGCCCGTGAGTAGCCAAGTAAGACATGGGAGACCCATAGTACAATTACAGGTTAATGGTCAAACGGCTGAAGGATTTGTGGATACAGGATCGGAAGTGACTATACTTTCCCGAGATGCCATGGAAAGGTTTAAGATACACCGACCCTTTTCTTCGTCGAAAACCCTGCGAGGTGCTTCGGGACGGCAGTTTCAGCCTGAAGCGGAAGCAACGGTAAGAATTGAAATCGCTCCTCATGTCTTCTGCTTCCATAAAGTATGTATAGTGGATGAAATATCTTTCCCAGGTGATATTTTACTGGGCATAGACTTACTCCGAAGATTCAATTTCCGGCTAATCTCTTACCACTCACCCCTTAGAAAATATATGGTGTTTAATGGCGTGAAGGTGCCGCTCACATATTCCGATGCCGCCTCAAGGGAGGTGCAGGTGATTAAGACCACCCCCGGAAGAGAAAAACCTGGTTCAGGTGGACGGACGTGCAACATGGGTGAGGTAGAAAACAGTGTTGTGGTTCAGAAGACAGTGCAGTGCCCTCCCCATAGTGGTGTTTTTATACATGGACAAGTGCAGAATGGAACCAGGCATCCGGAGGTATGTATCTGTGGAATTACTGATCGTGTTTTAGTGCCTAGGACCGTGGTGACTATAAAAACGAACATGGTTAGTGTGTGGGTAGTGAATGATGGACAAAGCCAGTGACACTTAAGGGGGGTATGATTATCGCAAGAGTTGAGCCGGTAGAACAGACTTTTCACCAAGACTCTGCTTCAAGGGAAGTGCCTCCTAAGAACTTTGTGCCCACTAGCAGGGAGGATAATGATGGGGATTCTCTAAGCAGTGTTACAGAGGAATTCATCGACGATTTCGATGACTTCTATGGTACCCAAGATTTCGGCTACACCGAGGACCAATACACCGTCTTCCCTGAAGTTAATTTCGAAACCTACACTGTGAATGAGACGGAAGCTAGCTTCGACATACCGAAGGAGAAGGTAAACCATCTTACGATTGAACAAAGATATCAATTGTTTTCTATTTTAAACAAATTTCCCAATTTATTTAAGGAAGGAGCTCCACTGGGGAAGGTGCCAGGTATTACCCATAAGATAGTAACCTCCAGTGATATTCCTCTGAGGACCAGACAGTGGCGTCTTCCGGAACATGCGAGGACCACCATAAGGGAAGAGTGCGATAAGATGCTTACTGGTGGCATCATCGAGCCTTCAAAATCTCCTTGGTTGTCCCCCGTGGTTCTGGTCAGGAAAAAGGATGGGCAGGTAAGGTTCTGCATTGACTTTAGGAACCTGAACAAAGTAACGATTGGGGATGCATATCCAATGCCCCGTATAGACCAGACCATTGATGAACTCCATAACACTGAGTGGTTCACTGCCCTTGATGCCCGCTCTGCTTACTGGACAGTGGAAGTAGATCCAGAGGATAGGCCTAAAACGGCATTTTCAGATGGCCACCGACTTTTCCAGTTTGCCAGGCTTCCTTTTGGACTCGCCACGGCCCCATCCACCTTCCAGAGGGCCATCAACACAGTATTGGCTCCAGTCTTGGGGAGGCATGTGCTAGCATACCTGGATGACGTGGTGGTTTACTCCCGTTCGTTTGATGAACATCTGGAACATCTGGAAGAAACCTTAGACTTGCTCAGTAAGGCTGGCTTCTGCCTAAATGTCGGTAAGTCCTCCTTTGCCACTCATGAGTTCAAATTCCTGGGATACCTTATAACCAGGGAAGGGATACAGCCAGACCCAGCTAAAGTAGAGGCCATTAAGACCATGAAGCCCCCACAGAATGTGAAGGGAGTAAGACAGTTTTTGGGATGTACCGGATTCTTCCGAAAACACATCCCCAGTTATGCCATGATAGCTGCCCCACTCACCTCTTTAACCAGGAAGGGACGATCATTTCGGTGGACAGAAGAGCATCAGCAGGCCTTTGAGGAGCTGCAGCGACGACTGATGTCGGCGCCGGTCCTCCGGAAACCAGACTTTAACCGTCCCTTTGAGGTGCATTCCGATGCGTCACAGGTAGCCATCGGCGCATGTCTTATGCAGCGAGATGGGGAAGGGGTCCCTCATGCTGTTGCCTACTTTTCACGAAAGCTTAGGGAGGTAGAAAGGAGATATCCCGTGATTGATATTGAGGCCCTGGCAGTTGTCGAAGCTGTCAGAAATTTTGATGCGTATCTTTATGGCAAATCATTTATGATTTATACTGACCACCGGCCTTTAGTATACGTATTTAAGCAGGTCACGAAGTCAATCAGGATGACTAGATGGTCCCACGAACTCTCCTTCTACCAGTACGAACTTCGGTACAAACCAGGTGCTTCCCATCATGTACCTGACCTCCTAAGCAGAGCAGTAGCGGCAACATCTCTTGTCATGGACGCCCAAAAGATTGCCGAAGAGCAACAGAAGGACCCCCTATGGACTGAGATCATCCAGTACCTCCAGGAACAAAGACTGCCCCGACGAAGAACACCCTTTCCTTTAGAAGAATTCGAGGTAAGCGATGGCCTGTTGTACCATTTACGTCACCTTCCAGACCGTGTGATCCAGCAGCTAGTAATCCCTCGCACCATGAGGGATGAGGCAATAAAATCGGTGCACAGTGAACCGACAGCAGCCCACCCTGGAGTCTATAGGACTTACACGCGTCTGAGAGACCAGTATTACTTTCCTCAGATGTTGATGGGCGTCAAGAACTTCGTGGCGGCATGCCCCCAATGTCAACGGCGAAAAGGAGTTGCGGTGCGAAGGGCTAAATTAAGTTCAGCCCCAGAGGTGACACAGGTTATGGAGAGGGTGTCGGCAGATCTTCTAGATTTGCAAGGATCTCTGAATGGTTACCGCTACGTTCTGGTCATCGTAGAACATCTTACCAGGTATTTGCAGTTGATACCTTTGAAGAACAAGGATGCAGAAACAGTGGCTAATGCATTTGTGGAGAAATATGTGACTCTTTTTGGACCTCCCAATATTTTAGTAACGGATTCTGGGGGTGAATTTAAAAACCGTCTATTTTCCCAGGTATGTGAAATGTTGAAGATAAAGTTGGGATATACCACGGCTTTCCACCCACAGGCTAATGGTATGGTAGAAAGGAGTAACAGGGTTATAAAGGATGCCCTAGCTACCCTGGTAGGAGACCACCCGGACGAATGGGATGAGCTCCTTCCGTACGTACGTCTCGCCCTGAACACGGCGGTACACAGGAGTACCGGACAGCCGCCGTTGTACCTCATGATAGGGAAGGATGGTTATTTCCCTGTAGGGCTGACGAACCGGCAAGAGATCGATGAGGGATCAGCTCAACGGTTCCGCGAAAGGCTCAAGGAAGCTCGAGCGGTTGCAGTGGAAACGGCCCGTCGCGCACAGTCGATATGGGCCGAGGACTACAACCGGAGAGTGCGGCAGAAGTTCACGCCAGCAGAGGGTGATCTTGTCCTCGTCAGGGAGTACGCCCGCCGGACAGGAGTTGCAGGCCGAGCTCTTGGTTCCCGGTGGAGTGGCCCTCTGCGAGTGAAGAAGCAGGTAGGCCCTGTCACCTTCATCTGCCAGTCGACGCAGCCGCCTTACCGAGAGAAGGGTTACCACTGTAACCAGATGAAGCGGTACGTGGTCCAAGAAGAGCTCGAGTTCTTCCCCGAGGCTGAGGTGGACGATGGAACCGAGGATCCGAGTGTCCCCGGTGCGAGTAACCAGGAGTAAGCGTCCACAGCCTGATGTAGGTATTGACCTTCTTTGGTGGAGATGATCGTGCTTTAAGGGCTAACATTGAGGTTTCGCCGTGTAGAAACTTAGAGTGGGTTATCCCTGTCTCGATTTCTTTTGATGGCTCATTTTACTTTGGTTTTAATTTTAAGGTTAATTTTAAGTTTGATGTTTTAGGTTTGGGTATTTTGATGGGTTCAGCCAGTTTTTAGTTTTATCTGTTTTTGTATTTTGATAATTTATTTTTTTAATATTGGCTGATTTTTATGAAAGGTCGTGGTTCTCTCCCCTTTCCATATTTTTTATAAATTCGTCTTTTGCCTGGATGGTGATTTTTATCTATGCTCTGCAGTAACACCCCTTTTTATTTTTGCAGTTAATGTGTTTAGCCCACAGGCCTTGGCAATGCGGCCTGTGAACTTCGAGGGGGAGGAGTTGTAGTGATGTGCTTCGCCCCAGCCATCCCTCCAGGACCAATGCACGAGTGTCCCCTTTGTCGCCACGAGGGGGAAGCGGCGCCAAGAGATGGCGTTGTCCTGGAGGGCCTACTACTCGCTCCCTCCCTGGAAGGAGGGCCTACCACATGCTCCCTCCCTGGAAAGAAGGGCATAAAACCCCCTGCGAGGCGTTATTCGGCAGCAGATGCCCTCTTGTACATGAGCCACTAGCTCGGCAACGACACTGCTCACAACTTGTGCCCTTTTGGCACTTGTTGTTTTTCTTTCTTTTATTGAACTTTTATTGTGGTTTTATAAAGGGTTTGCAGCCATAGATAAATTCATGGCCAGGCCAAAGAGATTAACATTTTGAATATGGAAGGAGAAGAGACCTTTTGTTGTGAATATATTTAATATATAATAAACTATGATCGGAATCATTTTATATTTTTCAAGTCCTTTTTGTGAAACACTGAAATAAGAATGTTTGCCTGACTCTAGCCACGCCTGCTCGGCAATGTCCTGTGTAGGAATTCTTTCTTTCCACATACAAACTGACATGCACTCATACACATACATAACATACATTTTACACGTCTTCGACTGTCTCGCACATACACGGGTGCTGATCCCTTATCAGCTGGTGGCAGCCTACCCCTACACAGGACAAGGATTCACGTTACCATAGATTCAATCGGGATTTTACTTTGGGGCAAGGGAATGTCTCGGGGAATCACTACAATATCAGTGTCATTCTCTCGTGTAGCGATAGATATTGTTGGTCCAGTCACGCCAAGTTCAGAAAGGGGACATAAATATATTCTCACTTTAATAGGTTATGTCAAATAAATTCTCACTTTAATAGATTATGCC
>NW_028234442.1:14697318-14699818 GCF_977035675.1 Penaeus japonicus
TCTTTTTACTATGCTACGAATGTTTAACAATTATTCTATGTTATTTTACGTTTGTTATTATTAACGTTTCAACGTTATTCGTATTCTCGTAGAAATTCACATAAAGGTGTGACGTTAGTCTTTCATACGAAACCGATAAAATAACTGTTTCGTTTACTTATTCTATTATTCTACGCTTTGATTGCTCTACGTTATCTTGTGTGTATTTACGATTACATTTTACTACGTATGATGCATGAGTTGTTTTTATGTGCGTTAGTTAAGTATATAACTGTAAATCACATCATATTCTTATGGCAATAACTTCGAAATTTCTTATGTAGAATTTCTAATATCTGTGTGATTTTCTTAAGTTTTCGTTTCTATGCGAAATTTAACATATCGTATTTCTTCGAACAAAAATATATTCAGTTACACGTTTCAGATTCGTTACTTGATCTCGTGTGATTATTTTTCTTGTGAATTTATATATTTTCCTTTATTGAATATGGTTTATACTATGTATTCGTGGAAATGTAATTCACTTTCCGTTAGCATTTAATATATTTGCTCTTTTATTATTAGACTTTAATATAATTTCTTTTATTCTTGCTTTAATATGCATTTCATTATTAAATGTATTTTGCATATGACCTGACCTCACTTGACCCGTGACCCAACCTTGTGGTCAATGCGAATGCGATACTTTTGACAATGTGTTAATTTTCTCGCGATCCTTCTGTCCCTTGTGGTCTACTTCATGTCCGTGTTAATTAGGATGGTAGTTTCACACGTGACCTTTCGGTCACTTCTTGACCTTTCTGCACGTGACCTTATCCTATGTCATTCTTGCACGTGTGAATTTGTAAGAAAATCGTTAACGAATATTAAGAATTATATGTGTCTTAACTCTGATTTTCTCTACATTTTAATTTATTTTATTGTCTGTATATATGTTGTACTATATTTGTAATGCATGACTTATATATCTGCATCTCCTATAACATGACATACTTTGTCATTTGTGATTCGATTAATGGTCACACTACTGACCTCACTCGGTCACGTTGTAATCCGATAATTGGATTTACAATTTAAACTGTCTTTGTGAATTTTTCTATATCTCAATATTCGACAGTCTATGTTTTTGATAGTTTTGTTCACTTTTATGACTTTGTGGACTTATGATTGTTAATTCATTACAATCTTTTATGGCAATTATTTCATATCTTAACATGGTTCATCACTTCATATTATGATTTATCATCACATTTAGCTAGAAATGTTGACAGATGCATGTTCGTTTCTTAGCTTTATTCCTATTTCATTGTATAGTCATATTCGACTATCTTTGCATTTTTCATTGCATTATTGATTATTGTTACTTTCATATTTCATTGTTTAGTTGCAAGTAACTATAATCATCATATGATATGATTGTCATTATTTTAATTTTAAGCAATTGTCGACTTCGACAACATTAAGCAATTTGTTATCATCATAGGCCTCTCCGAGTTTCCGACCTTTCGAAACATTTCATGGGTCAATCGGAACGCCAAATATCTCATTATGATATTACGTTCATTAGGACAGTCAGGAAAAGGTTTACTTATCATTTCATATTTTACAGCTTTTCAGCTTAATTTTGCCTTTCTCCAGCTACTGTACCTCACTTATCGGGCCTTCATTGCATGACGCCCATTGCATATGCACCTCACACCCTAATTCCGCGTATCTATGGTACCACAATTGAATAAACCGCGAATTACGGGTTAATTTTTCGCACTCCGGTGCAACGCGCCTAGGAGATCTTGACAACCTGACGTCACAATTAATTCTCTCAAACAGAGACAGCGCGCTTATCACTTATCAGACGTTCCAGGCTTGCTAACTCCGCATTTTTATTAGCTATGCACATATTAATGGTATTTCTTTCAGTTTGCCCCGATCTTGGCTATTACGCCGCACCTTATTTCAGAAGGACGAGTTCGGCCACGCAATTAAAATATCCTAGCATAGTCTAATTCATCATTTTTATCTTTGTTCTCGAGCTAAGACAGCGTTTCCCCACGGGACGAGTTCAATTTGGCGCATGATCTTACCGACCACTAGCATGGTCAATCAAGGTAAATCACCTATTCCGCAACGGAACGACCGCCAGGTCAGTATTATATTAATATGTTTTTTCTTTCAGCTCTCATTAACATCATATTTTTCCAGTCTCATCCAATCTGACTCAATGTCGTGCCTTCTAATCAATTGAAGGACTGGATTCGGTTGATATTTGGATTAATAATTTTTTTTTCTTTCATATGCATACTCATGATATTTTTTTTTTACCCACTTTGCCTCAAATCTTGACTTCCGGTCACGCCTATTTAAAGGATTAGATATGGTTGGTAATTTGGCTATTATTTTTTTTACATGCATCATACACATTTACATTGTTCTCCCTAATTTGCTACTGACCTTGGCTCATATGCCGTGCCTTCACTCCCCGAAGGACTAGACTCAGTTAGTA
>NW_028234442.1:14714818-14717318 GCF_977035675.1 Penaeus japonicus
GGATCCATTGTGCTCACCCTCACAATCAGGTGGCAGAAATGGGATGGAAAACCCTCACAGACTGGTGCTAGTGGTAAGAAAACCGCCATCCTCACAGACTGATGTCAGCCGGGGATCATGCCCGCCTCCCATTTTTTTTAATGTCATGGACCAATCGCCACGTACTTACTGTGAGCCGTGCTGCCGATATTTTTTTCTTTTTCACTCTCACGTGATCACAGCAGTAAATGCAATGCATCAGGCAATGAAATTAAGGTAAGTCAGTGGAAGCGTTGTCCTCCATATCTCAATTCACCTTTTATTTTTTTTACTCTTAATAACGGAAAGGTATTTTTTGTGTTATGATGTGTAATCATAATTCTGAAATGTTTTGTGTATCACCATACTTTAGATGTTTATTTATTTACATAGACATATTAATTTCTTATAATCATTTTTCAGGGCATATATTCTAAAATGTGTGATTTTTATTATTCATATTAATTATCTACAATTCAAAATCATTCTCAATTAGTTTGTAGTTTGTCTGATTTTAAACGCTCATTAAATTTACGAATTCGAACTTCATTTTCATGTATCCTACATAACAGTTATGCTGAACTATGGCCTCGCCAGTCGAACACAACCTAAACGTAAAATTGATTCCCGAAACAAAGCCAGAGATGCTAGGGTTGTAAGTAAGATGTTCTGTTCATGCTGCGAGCCAACTATCTGACGGATCAGTTATTGCACAAAACATTTCTGATTAGCTTCATTATCCTTATTTATATGATTATTCGCATATTTTAGTGCGAATTTTCCATGATTTACGAAAATGACTTTATTACACTTGCTAATTATCATGAAAGTATTATCATTGCATTTATTTCAGTAAGATTTCATGTTTTTTTTTTCTTTACACAAATGGTGTATGTATTTTTTATAATCATATTTATATGTATATATTTGGAATTGCTTAAAAAGAAGCACTACAAGGTCACTTGCCTAGGTCATTTCATACTCTAGCAGGTCATTCATGGTCATTCCTGACCTCACTAACGCAAAATGCTACATATCTGCTATGATCAGATCTGTCTATTTTCACAAATGTGTTAATAAACAATTTACATATATACACTTTTTTGTAATATGATTTTTCGTTTATTTCATATTCTATTTGTTTTTGTAACGTTTTTTTATTTTCTTTCTTTCTTTCTTTTTTTTTTTTTTTTGGTACTACCTTTATCTATTCTTATATTTTTATTCTAATTTCATCATTATTGTTTTATTATAGCTTTATCGTAATTGTCATGTAAAGTAAACCGAAATGTCATCATTCTTTCAATACAATCATTTTACATAGCATATTATTTATCAATTATGCCATTTATTACCTTTTGCGAAATGCATATACACATAACTCACTGTAGATACACCATCTACTCTTCGCACTCTTACATTAACTATTCTCATCTTTCTGTTAACAAACATTTTAACACTGCAACTAGATTGTTAGGGCATAAAATGAATATTTAGTACCTCGACGACGTGTGCCACCCACAATAATTCTTTTGTTACCCTTGTCTTGTTGAAGATTAAATGAATATTTCTCGCCTAACTCATCTTTCTACTAATCTCTCCTCTCTCAATCACCTACTTGACTGATATCTATGTTGAAGACTATTGAAAACTATTGAACGATAATGCAATTGAATATCTTTTACAACCGCAGCCACATTCATCCATTATTTTGACCAATCTTGGCTTATCTGCATCTCCTCTGTTAAAAAATAAATTAACCATTTGAGGACAAGATTCGGGTTTTCACCCCATTTCCCTAGTCTCCGCCTACCACAGCCCACCTCCACGAGGATGAGACCCGGGTGCTTCTCTCTTTCTCTCATTTATCATAACGACCGCCAGACTGGTCATTTATATTATAACTATTCCGGGCCTGACCCGATGTCTGTTATACTGACCTATTATATGGTCCACTACGGAGTACTGCGAGCACCGATACTTTTCGGCCGGCACAGCTCCGGCTTTTTTCGGCAAACAGAGCCATAAGTATTGCTCCCTGTAGCAAATGGACCTAGTGTACGGTCCCATGAAGAAATACCGCCGGCACGGTAACATTTTTGGCCAAGCAGCCACGCCTCCCTTGGAGAAGTCAACCTCGAGCAAGGTAACGACCATATCATGGTCACATCAGTAAGTAGTGATATATGTAACTTTGCAAATGTTAATGATAAGTTTTAATCCTTTTTATTTCCAGGTTTCTTAGTATTTCCCACATGGACACTGATTTTATTTGTTTTGTGATGCATTTCTTCTTCTTGCACTAGATATTAACTTCCCTTCTGATAACAGGCCTGTCATCACAATTCAAAACATCATGTGAGTTCTCTGAAATCCAACTTGGTATACCCATATTTACTCTTTATATGTAGTATACTTACTTTTTCAACCAAAGTCACATGTGATATGAACCATCTTGGCATCGTATTGCAATACATTTCCA
>NW_028234442.1:14747318-14752318 GCF_977035675.1 Penaeus japonicus
GGGAGGAGATAAAGTGAGAGTTAGAAAGTACAGTGAAGAGAGTATTAACTTTTTATTTAGGATTGGTCTTGAGGAGAAGGAAGTCGAAGTGAATAATGGAAGTGTGTAAAGTGAAGAGGAAGTGATAAAGGGAGCTGGAGGGATAGTGGAAATGAAATTTGCGAGGAGATAAGGTGATAGAAGGAAAGCTGAGAAAGGTGGAGAAAGGAGAAAAGATAAGTTGTAAGACCAGGAGAAAGAAGTCAGAGAATAGTTTGCATGTGCGCCCTTAGTAGCTGAACAAAGCCCCGGGTCAACCCCTCGGGAGGCAGCCAGAAACCAGAACACCTAGCAGGCTATTTTTTAAGGATTTTTTTTTTTTCGGTTTTCACATTCTTCAGCTCTGCCCACGCTGCATTTCGCCGATCTCGCACGTCACCTCTCACTGAAATGCATGATGTGCCGTGCTTGACGTTGAAGTGGAGCCCTGTGGGTTAGCTTGTAGTCTGGGTTAAAAGGTGTTGAACTTAAACTTGCAGGTCCTCTTGAGATTTCCTTCTTCATTCTTGATTTAGTCTTCTCTTCATGGTTGCCTCCTTACGTGATCATCGGTCTCCTGTACCTGATGCCGTGAATATGGCCTCAACTTCTTCAATGCCATTGATTCTGCTGAGGCTTTTGGGCCACCAGGCATGTGTGCCTTCTGGACGAACGTTGAGGCGATTGTAGAGCTCCTCATCCTCATCTTGGATTCTTGTCCATCTTCTTCTGGCTTGATGGTGGAGTCTCTTGTTGATTGCCTCGATCCTTAGTCTTTCATGGATCTCTCGTGCAGTGACTACTTCAGGAAAGCGAATATTCAGAATCCATTTGCCTGCCTGGTTCTGAATAGTCTGTAGCTTCATCATCTGCCTTCTGGAAATGGTGTGAGTAGGCACTGGCGGGTATTCCATGATGGGCCGCACTAGGGCTTTATAAATGTAGAGCTTGGTTTCAGTACTCAGTGTCTGGAACCTTCTGATCTTGTTCAGCTGATGTTTATCTTTGATTTCATTTATATGAGGGACAATTCCTCTTCTGCTAATTGTTAGCCCTAGTATCTTTCCTTTGTCACAGTAGTCCACTGCTTCCTCGTCCACTATCAGATCTGCTGTCTTGAACTTGGCCACAGGAATGACTTGGAATTTTCTCATGTTGGTTGAGATCTTCCACTGTCTTTCGTATCGATTGATGGTCTCTATGGCTCTGGCAGTTCTGAGTGCCATCATCTCGATCGATCTCCCTTCGTATTTGATTATCTGAGTGATGTCGTCGGCATACATATAGTGATTGCTGCCATGTGATGGTTCAGGCAGGTCTGCTGTATAGATTGTGAACAGTGTCGGTGAGAGGCAGCTTCCCTGTGGAACTCCACTCATGAGGGGAATTGCTTCGCCGACTGTGTTGCCGACGCCTATTCTTGCACTTCGACTTTCAACAAAGTCACATAAGAGCTTCGTCAAAGACGTCGGGAGGTTAAGCCTGATGATCTTAAGTTTCAGGCCTGTGTGCCAAACTTTGTCGAAGGCTTTGGCCACATCTCTCAGAACCACATTGACTTGGTTCCTTTCGCTCATGGCATTGGCGATTTCTTCATATATGATTGCAATGGCTGTTGATGTTCCTCTACCTGGTCTGAAGCCATGTTGCCTGGGATTTTGCAGATCATTAATCTCCAGGTGATTTCGCAATCTTATGTTCAATATCTTTTCAAAGACTTTGCCTGGGACTTCCAGCAGAGATATTGGTCTGTAATTCTCCACTTTTCTTGGATTTTTCCCAGCTTTTGGTATCATCCTGACTCTTGCTTCCTTGAAGTGGTCAGGGAAGTAGCCAGCAGTGAGAGAGGCATTATATATGTTTGCCAGTCTCAGCAACATCTTGTTTGGAAGATTCTGCAGGATTGTTTTGTTGATCCTGCTTTTGCCTGGAGCAGTTCTATTCTTGAAACTCTGAATAGTTCTTTTGACATCTGTGGGGTTGATCTTGGTCATTAGTGGATCTGTGGGATCCAGTCTAGTGAAGTCAGAAGCAGCTTCTGGATATAGGAGGTGGATGTGCCTTCCTATTTCCTCTATGATGGTCTCCTCGAAATCACTGTCAAAGTTTTCTTCTTCTTCTTCAGTAATTCGGAAACAATTTCTCCAGTAATTTCTGAACAGGATTTCTTGTTCTTCTTCTTCATGAATCTTCTCATCCTGTTCGTTGAGGAGGTAGCTACTTCTGCTTTCACTTCTTCCCATCAGTTTTTTTATTCCTGACCAGAAGGACTGTGGATCTTTTCGGTCCCATTCCACTTTTCTAACAAGTTCTTCCCACTTGTCATTCGCTGCTCTCCTCCACTGGTTAGAGAGTTCTCTTTGCAAGCTTCTGTATCTTGCTCTCAGGTCTTGTGTCCATCCATGAATCCCTGCATAGTGTTGCAGGTGATTCGACTGTATATTTAGCAGTCTTACTTCAGGTGTTAGCCTTGGATGGGGGATAGTCCTGTGGTTGCTCTTGGGTACATGATGCACAAGTGCTGCTTCAACATCGCTGTACCACTTTTGGACTTCCTCATCAATCTCTTCCAATGTTGCAGTCCTCAAGTTGGCTGCAGGCTTGGACTGGAGCTCATCCTTGAATCCTCCCCAATTAGCCATTCTAAAGTTGAATCTGCTAGGCTTTTCAGTATTGGATTGGATGATATCTTGAGGATGATGGGCAGGTGGTCACTGGTGATTGCAGGGCCCGGTTCCATGATCACGTTGTGGTGGGCTTGGTTATTGCACAGTGCAATATCTGGTTTGGTTGCTGTGTTCCCTGTGATGAAAGTAGGGAAGTCTGGTCCCATGTGGATTAGATCTCCATCAGCAACCATTCTAGCAATAGCATTGCCAACCTGGTTGCCTGCTCTATTGTTTAGCATTGGATGGTTGGCATTGAGGTCTCCCACTATGTATGTGGGTAATCTTCGTCGAAGTAGACTGTACAAGTCTTGCAGTGGAACAATTGCCCTTCTTGGAGGCAGATACATTGTAGCCACTACTATTGGACCTCTGCTGGTCTCTATCTCGATTGCCAGCATTTCATCAAAGTCGTCGAGAATCTTATGTTTGATTTCTCTTCTGACTGCTATTGCTATGCCATCACTTGCTTCTCCAGTCCTGTTCCTCTGATAACATAAATAAGGGAACAGTTTCAGCCTGTCTGTGTCCTTCAAACCATGACTGTTTATCAGGACTATATCTGCATTTAGGGCTCTATACATGCCCGACAGTTCGTTCCTACGAACCATAGTCCACTTGAGGACGTTCTGCTGAACTACAGTGATTGTGTGATTCACTTAGATTTGGCTGCAGGTCCATCCTCATGCCTCTCTTGGGACTCATCATAGCCATTCCTCCTCTTCCTGTAGCTCTCAGGGTCGAGGTAAGTGATAGCCACACCAACGAGATTTAGGGAGGCTGCCCTAATTCTCCTATCGATGATACTGGAACATTCATCAGATTTCAGCTTCTGATTATTGTAGGAGTATTTCATCCTGCCATTCTTGATGTATTCTGCAACATCATCATCATCAATATTGCCGTTTGTAATGGTTTTCTCGGCAGTGTACAGGATGACTCCTACAGCTTTGCCCTTTGCTTCCCTGGCCTTCTTCACATTCTTGCACCTGTGTGGGGATGACACCCTCACATACTGGGTTACTGGTGCAGTGGGCTCTTCCAGTGGCGGCATTTCTTCTTCAAGAACTGGCAGTTCTGGCATTTCTTCTTCTTCAGGTGCTTCTGTGGTTTCTTTGGGGGTTTCTGTGGGTTCTGTAGGGAGCATAACCCTCAGGATGCCTGCCGAATTCACGTCATTTGGAAGGTCCATCTCAGGGAGATTATTTCGCCTTAAGGCTAGCTTTGCTTGTTCTGCAAAGCAGCCTGGTTGTGCAAGGTTGGCCAGGTGGGCATGCATCAAGGCAATCAGGGTCTTGACAGCCAGGTTGTTGGGCAGCTGCATGATGGGTGGCTGCGTTTCTTTAATCGCCGTTTTGGTAATTTCGGCTGTGGCTTTGGCAGTCTTTTCGATCATTTTCTCGACCTTAGCTGTAGCCTTTGCAGTGTTCTTTACTACTTCACTGAGTAGTCTGGACTCTTTCTGGGCTTGAATGTCTTGCTTCTTTTCTACTGCCTTTGTGATCTCTTTCCTTCTAATAGGGCAGCTTCCAGAGAGAGTCCTGTGTTCGCCTCCACAGTTTAGGCATTTTTTGTAGTACTTTTGCAAGCTGTGAACCGATGTCCGGTCTGACCACATTCACTGCATTTTTCGGAATTCTTCTTGGTGCATTTCCCTTTGACATGACCATATTTGTAGCAGTTCATACATTGGGTAACTCGGGTAAATCGTTCTTCTTCGATCTGTGCAGGGTTAATGCTGTAATTGAACAGAATCAGTCCTTGTTCTCTGATCTTTTTGGCTGTCTGGATATCTGGGAATCGTATCTTAACTATCCCATGTTGTGGCATTTTGTACACTTCATCGATCTGAGTATTCAGTTGCTTCGTCAATTCATCTTTAATCTCTTCGTTAGTATGGCTGGTGATGTAAGTATCAACTTTTTTCACCACAATGGTCATCTTTGCTTTAGTCTCTAGAGGCATCTGGGGGGCAAAACCTGAAGACAAGAGTACAAAAGTACAAGTCCTGCCTGTGCTGTCAGATTAATTCCTATCTCTGACAACCTCCTCTTATCTCTGAGGAGCCTAACCAGGTTGGCTATGTAGACGGTGTCTAACTAGAGTTGGCAGGAGTGTTAGAGTGGCCTGCCGCCGTTCCCTAAGCCTAACAAACGTGGCAACTTCCGAGTGTTTCCTCCTGTATCCCAACTAAGGGACCCCTTTGAGACCCCGGCCTTCGCCGGGTAAACCGCAGGGTTTGCCTTCGGAAACAAACGGTTATCCTAATGGCGAAAGTGGTGGTAAAGGACAGGGGGGGACAGGTGTGTGCCTACA
>NW_028234442.1:14779818-14784818 GCF_977035675.1 Penaeus japonicus
AGTAGATATAAATGTATGAAGTATATTTATTATAATGTTTATATATATTGATTTATTTATAGATTTATATTTATATTACATATTATATTTTTATATTTATATTTATTTTTATATATTTTTAATAGTTTATTTATATGCTTTATATGTGTGTGTGTGTGGGTGTGTGTGTTATATTATATATATTATATTTATATATATATATATATAATTATATATATTATAGATATATATTTTATATTTATATATATATTATTAATTCTATATATATTATATTATATTTATATTATATATATATATATTATATATATATGATTATATATAAAGAATATTATAATAAACAGGACATATGTTATATATGTATATTATATATATAATATATATATATATATATTTATATATATTTATTTTTATATATATATAATTTAATATTTATATATATATATATATATATATATTTTATTCATATATATTTCTTATATTTGTAATAAGATTACATACAGGATATATAATATTTATATATATGTATATATTTTTTTTATATGTTTACATATATACAGAACTGTAAATATAGTGTAATGTATGAATATATTATTTAAATATATATATATTTTTATATAATATATATATATAGATATATTATTATATATTTTACTATATATATAATTTTTATATCATATATATATATATATATTTATTATATATATTATCTATATATATATGTGTGTTTGGGTGTGTGTGTGTGTGTGGTTGTGTGTGGGTGTATAAATTAAAATATATAGATATATATATATATATATATATATATAATATATTATATTATATTTGTTATACATATATATAGATTATATATATATATTAATTTTATATATTATTTTTATATATATATATATTCATATATGTTATATACATCATGAATATATTTCTTGTATATATATATGTATACATATATACTATATATATATATATATATATTATATTATATATATTCATTATATGTATATATATATATATAATATTATACATAAATAAACATGAAATGATATATTGCATATATATAAATTATATGTATTAGTCTTATGTCTTCATTAAATATATTGTGTGTATATAATACTAATATATATATATATATATTTATTATATTATATTAGAAATATATATTTATATTATATATCTATATATATATATATTATGTACATACAAATATCAAAAATAAATGAATGAATGATGTACTATATGAATAATAAATATGTATAATATATAATATATACCCATAAATATATATGTAAGTAGTCATATATGAATATGTTTTATGTAGATATTTACATATATACTACATATATATATATATAATATAATATATATATATATATTTATTATATATATAAATATTATATAAAACTTAAATATATATGTTTATATATTAGTATAAACACACAAACACACTACACACCCACACACATGTTTGTGTGTATATTGATATATATATATATTATATATATATATATATATATATATATTATATATATATATATCATATATATATCATATATTTATATTATATATTATATATAAATATATCTCTAATAGCATATATATATATATTAATATTATTCTCAAATATATATAATATAATATATTATATCTTATATATATATATATTACTACAAACAGACAACCCAACAAACACACACCACCAAAACACACACACCATATATATATATATATTATATATATATATAATATATTATATATATATATAATATATAGTCATGATATGTATATATATACTTACTATTATTTGTATACTTTTTATATAATTATATATATATATATATTTATTTTTAAATATATATATATATTATATAAAATTATAATATTATATATATGCATACTTATTTATATATATATATTATACATATAAACACGCATATATATATATCTATTATTATATGAATTATATATCTACATTATATATGGAAAAATTATATATAATATATATAATAATTTGATATATATTATAGTATATATTTATATAAATATATATATATTATATACATTTATTTATTATGTATATATATTCTATACAGCATTATATATATATATTATATATATATATATATATATATATACTTATTATATATATATATAAACTTTAACACATAGCATTTAAACACTATACCATAACGCTTTTTATATATATACTATATATACGCGCATATATATATATGTAAATATGATTTATGTCCAATGTATATATGATATATATGCATATATTTGTATATATATGGCTTATTTGTATAATATATGTATTATTAAGTAGAATCTACATAGATAAATACCAATTATATACACATATTTATTAATCATACAAACACATACACACCAACACGACACTACCACACAAACACACAACACTACACAGATACACACACACTCAGATAACACAATCAACACAACACAAGTTTTCACACACACACACGACACACGCACACACCACAAATAAAATATTTATATACTAATATATAATTTTTTTATAGTTAATAAATATATTATATATAAATATATATATATAAAATATATAAATTATATATATAATATATATAATATAGTATAATATTTATATAAAATTTATATATATATATATATGACTTAGTTTATCTGAGATATATATAAATAATAATTCATATCAATATATACAAAACACAGATATGTTTAATATATACATATGTTAATTATGAACATATATATGTATACATATAAACATACATATCTATACAAACAAAATTGTATATGTATATTATATTGTATTTATTGTACATATATATACATTTATATCGTAGGTCACATGTATATATATATATTTTATATATATATATATATATATATATATATGTATATATATCCATATATAATATATATCTTTTTTTTTTTTAACATATATATAGAAATTTATTATTTGTTCATAGATTCAGATATATTTGTATATATATATATATATATTATATATATACATTATATGAATATATTTTTGTTCCATAGATGCATATATATATATATAAAAATATATATATATGTTATATATATGCATATATGATATATATATGATTATATATATAAAGATATATTCATATGTGGTAATACATATACATATATATATATCTATATATATACATATATGTATATATATATATATATATATATATATATATTATAGATATTATTATATATATATATATGTATGTATATGTATGTGTAAATACACACACACACACATATATATATATGTATACATATATATATATATATATATATATATATATATATATATATATACATTATCATACATTTATATATATGTATATACAGACATATATACATAGACATACATAGAAAAGGGCAGGGACGATGACGGTCTGGCAGTTTCTTATGAGACTGAGTCGGTTGGTCAGGAAAGCTGACCGACCTTGAACGAAGGCGGATTCTTATATCACTGTGATTCTTATTGTTGGATTTATACAAAGTGGTTATTGTTGTTTTCATTTTCTTAATTTCATTATCATTATAGACTATTGGTTATCATTATTGCTTATATCAGGATTTATTTTATTGTAGTTGTTGTTATTGATATCAATATCAATATAATTGATATTTTTATTGTTAATTATATAATTATTCCCGTCATCTCATTTATCATTATAATTAGCATTGTTATCATTAGTACTGTTATTAATATGTTTACCATGATCATCTTCGTTATGATTATGATCATGGATATTATTGTCATTATCATCATTATTATCATCAGCAGCATTAGTGTTATCATTATTCTTATCATTATCATTTTTACAGTGATTATCACGATTTTTTTCATTATCCTTACTGTTTTAATCATCATTATCATTATTGGGATAATGATAATGATAACTAATATTATCATAATCATTATCGTGATGATAATGATGTTTATTATCATTATCATTGTTTTTAATACTATTATTATAATCATCATTTTCATTATCATCATTATTATTGTTATTGTTTTTTTATCATAATTACTATTATCATTATTATTATCATTATCATCATAACTGTCAATATTGTTTTTGATATTACTACTACTCCAACAATTGTCAATATTGTCATTTTCAATATCAAAACATCTCTATATTTAAATGAAGATGGTAATGATAAAATTGATAGTTTGAATAACAATGCTGATTATTAAAGCAATAATGATAATCAGCTTTTGATCATCATTGACGAATTTGATGTTATTAATAGTTAAGTTCGTATGATAGGAATAATATGAATAACATGAAAGATGGTAAGGATAAGGATAGATAGATAGATAGAAAGAGAGATAGAGAGAGAGGGAAAGGAAGAGAGAAAAAGTGAGAGAGAGAGAGAAAGAGAGAGAGAGAGAAAGTGATAGATAGATAGATAGAGAGGGGGGGGGAGAGAAAGATTATCATTATTGTTTCTCTCTCTGTCTCTTTATCTATCTTTCTTTTTCTCTGCGCTCGACAGTTTTATTCGATCACACACACGCACACATATATAATTATCTCTCTCTCTCTCTCTCTCTCTCTCTCTCTCTCTCTCTCTCTCTCTCTCTCTCTCTCTCTATATATATATATATATCTATATATATATATATATATATATATATATATATATATATATATATATATATATATATATATATATATATATACATATATATGTATGTATGTATATGTGTGTGTATGTGTATGTGTATGTGCGTGTATATATGCGTAAATAGATAAATAAATAATATATATATATGTATATATATATTTACATATAAATATATACATATATATATATATGTGTGTGTGTGTGTATGTGTGTGTGTGTGTGTGTGTGTGTGTGTATGCGTGTGTGTGTTTGTGTGTATTTGTATTTGTGTATGTATTTATGTATGTATATGTATATATATGTATAAATTTATATTTGTATTACATGAATACGTATATGTA
>NW_028234442.1:14794818-14804818 GCF_977035675.1 Penaeus japonicus
GGTCACGTTTGAGAAAGAAAAAAAAGGAGCTAAAAGAACTAGAGGTAAGTACATCGTTTGTTGGTATATATATATATAACGAGTAAACAGCCCTTGCGTTAGCGAACAAAAAGAAAGTAAATATTGTCCTTCGTGACGTCGCCAAGGCCTTCGACAAGATATGGCATCCCGGCTTAAAACACCGCCTTCTCCAATTAGACCTTCTTCGGCCGATAACAAGAGTACTCTCAAGTTTTCTCCTAGACAGGAAGGCTAAACTAGAGGTAACCAGAGGAACCAGATGGCCAGACCCACGACCTTCCATTAGATCAGTTCAGTTCAGAGATATTTGCGAAGACGTCCCTTCGCCCGGGCTATATGCACGAGGCGGCCCGGCCTCTGCCAGCTGTTAGTGCTGACTCATCTGATTATCATCACTGAATGGCGGTTGGATTGCCTGAAGGCGGTCCAGTTGCCAGGGGGAAAGCCATAGGCATAGCCGCCTTACCAGCCCAGCGGCTGTCGTCTCTGGGCCCTGCCTGAGGAAGCGAGTGTGCTCGCATTCCATCAGATCATATATGTATGTATATATATATATATATATATATATATATATATATATATATATATATATATATATATATATTCTCTATCTTGGCGTCCGGCGTGCCACAATGTCTACAGCTTCGCTCATCATGCCCAATGGTGGGTATGATTTACCACGCATAAGGGTAGCCTAATCTCAGTCTGTGAAGATTGACTTCGGCTCGCCTTGGTATTTTAGGGGAGAGTATCAGCGACTCATAGCCTGTGGCGTCTGAGTACCAGCTGACCGAGGAGGAGGTTCTCGCTTCCTCTCTATGTCGCTACTGGGCACTGACCTGCCATGCAGCCATCCCGGCTAGGATGCACCACAAGATCACTCAAGGGTTTTTTCCTACCTTCCTCCACTAGCCTGTCAGCTACATCATTCCCTTTAATACCAACATGGCTTGGAATCCAGTTGATGATAATGTGTCTACCCTGATCCAGGATTCTCTGAGCAATGGTAAGAATCGTGGTCAGAAGATAAACGTTATCAAGGGGCGTGCTTTGCTGCAGGCTGTCAATGGCGGCCCTAGAGTCTGTATGTATGACAACATGCCAGTCTGTCTGGGCTGCATGGGCTAGGGCTCCCATAATAGCGACTGCCTCTGCTTGGACCGAGGAGGCATGAAGTAGGTTTTACTACCCGGTGGAGTGATTTCTGCAATATTCCTCGCCGCCTCAGCCTTCAAAAGAGACGTAGAGTACTGAGTCTTTCTCCTTGACAGGTTCATGACAGAATACTCTATCAAGGATCTTGCCCACGGCGGGGCTGTGGCATAGTTAGGGTGGGGGAGGTCCATGCCCTTAACCAACAGTGTCTCTTTGAGCTCAAAGCGTATCAGCACCCTGGCTGTATGAGACAGCCAGGTGTTGTTGGCAAAGAGTTCATGGTTCTGTACAAGCCGACGCTGCACTTTTTGACTTAGCTGCGAGTCCGACGGGGACTGTAGGACTTTGGCAAGAAACTGAGCCGCCATCTGATCAATCTGGATGTCCAGGGGGAAGAGGTAGGCCTCCAAGAGGAGGATGGTAACTTTAGCCCATCCTGGTGGCCTCGTTTTGCATGACGTCAAGCTTTTTCCTTAGTCCAGGCTTGACCATAATCAGGGCGATGGAGGTGTAGTCCACAATGGGACAGACAGCGTGCACATAGAAGGAACTTAGTACACGGTGCCCAGCCCCTAAGCGCCGCCCTGACAGAGCTCTCATGACAGAAAGTCTTGCCTTGGTCCGTTCTAGGAGGTATTGAATCTCCGAGCGGAAGGTGAGGTTCTTGTCAACCCATACACCCAGGTATTGGAAGACGTGAACCCACTCTAGCTCTAACCCTTGGACTCGCAGCCTTTGGTCTCGGACATCCTGTTTCAACGCCATTGCCTTCGATTTGGCTGCTGAGATCTTAAACTCTGCGGCATTCCTCAGACATTAGATCCAGACAACGCTGGGTCTTTCTGACTAGGTTCTCATTCTGTCTTCCAGTAGAGGTATGTGAGATGATCTTGCACCCCACTGGGAGTGGAATGTCGAGGATGCTTAACATGAGGGTGTTAAACAGAGCCGGGCTGAGGACCCCCTCTTGTGGAGTGCCATTCTCCAGGGGCAATTGCCTGGAAAGGTGACCTTGGAACTTCACTCTGGCAGTTCTGTCCCGAAAATAGTCACCAATCCAGGCAAACAGTCTGCCCTTGATTCCTTTGCGGATCAGGACCTCTTGAATGGCGAGTGGGCTCGCCAGTTCAAAAGCCTTCTCCAGGTCCAGGAAAACAATGACAGATCTGGTGTTGCTGACAGTGCTCAGTAAGGTGGCCATGCTGTGAGCAGTGCTCTTACCCCTTCTGAACCCATGTAGGTGTTCATGTGGAGGTCCCAGCTTCCATTAGAGCTGGTTCAGTACCATTCTCTCTGCCGTCTTTCCCAGACAGCTGAGTAGAATGGGGCGGTACCAACCTGGCTCTTTTGGTTTAGGGATGGGAATTATGTCAGCCCTCTTCCAGCACTATGGTAGTGAGATGCAAGAGTGCAAGCTCACCTTCAAGTCCTAGGTGGGAAATGATGGGGTAGGAGATCCCATCACAACCCGGGGCTGACCGCGAACTGGTCTTATATGTCCGCCGTAATTCCCTCAGAGAGAACATGGCATCAGCATCATCAGGCTCGACCGCCTTTTCTCTGATGAGGGCATGCCTGCCTAGAAGCAGTTCCTCTTGGCATACCCTCAACTCTGCTGGTAGACCGGCGCTACTTGTTCTAGCAGAGAACTCGACTGCCAGTCTCTTCGCTTCCGACCGCAGGTCATGGTGGGTCTTTCTGGGGGCTGAGCAATTTGTGGCCCGTCTGATACGGTTCCACAGCTCTGAAAGGGAGGTTTGATGGCCAAAGGACTCACACCACTCCAGCCACTTTTCCTGCTTTACCCTCTTAGCAGTTTCCTGAGCATCCCTGAGAGCCTCTCTCAAAAGAGCGTGGTTCTCAGGGGTTCTCTGTCTGTGGAAGTGTCTTCTGCACATATTGATTCTGTGGTTGACCTCCTTAATTTCATCATTGTAGTACCAGGCGTCTTTGAAACACCTGGACCACGGCCGAGTTTTGGGAATGGTCTCTGAGGCTGCCTCATCTATGGCATTAACTAGTCTGGCCTCAAGTATATCCACATTATCATTAAGTGAGAATTCACTGGTTATGAGGCACCTGGCCAGGGCCTCCTGGAAAGCTTTCCAGTTGGCCCTGTCCACCTTCCATCGAGGATTGTGCTGGGGCACGGGTGCCGGGCCAGCATCCAAGATGGTGGTAACTATCTCATAGGGTTCGCTCGTGACAGTGTTGTCCACAGACCAACTAATTCTCTCGACCAGGGCCGCAGTGACAAAGGTAAGGTCAAGGACCGCCCCCCCGCCAACGTGCGTAGGCTCCTGGTTGTTGAGAAGAACAATTTCGGGGCATGACTCAAGCACCGCGGTTATGTGACAGCCTGCCGCATCCCGGCTCTGCGTGGGAGCCAGGATGGGGTGTTGGGCATTGAAGTCTCCCCTTATGAGAATTGGCTCGTGTGCCGCAGCAGCACAGACTTCACTAATATCTAAGCTCCTACAGGTTGGCCTGCTGTACACATTGTACAGCTTGAGGGGACCTCCAGCCATATGGATCTCAACGGCAAGGAGTTCAACACCTTCTCCACACTGCACAGGATCGGCAATCAAGGAGCAGGGGATAGTTGACATCACGAGGGTAATCAAACCTCTGGTGCCTTCATTAGAGGGCAACACAAAGGGATGATATCCCAAGAAGCGAACAGTGTCTCCTGTTAGAGTCTCCTGGAGCATGACAATGTCAATGTTCCGAGATCGCACGATCGCGTGGAGAAGGGCATTCCTCCGGGAAAAGCTGTTGATATTCCACTGCAGTATGCTTAGATTAGGAGCCATTGTCTGAGTCCATTAAGTCTGCGTCGTCAATGACGTCGACATAATCGGTCTCAGTGTCCGATGCCCCAATGTGGGTAACGTTTCAGAGTCTGACAGCTCCTTGGTGAGTTCCTCACTGATCGTGATTTCCTCACTGGACTCGTCACTGTCATCAGGACAGGTCGAGCCATTAGAAGGGCTGGGTCTCCTGGGAGGTGGAGAACCCTTGGTCATCTTGACTCTGGATGGTCATGGCTTCCTTACCCTTTGTGTTTTGGGTTCAGGCTCTGCCAGTGTGGTCTTGGCCGCGGGTTGGGTGGGGAGACAAGTCTCGCCCTGGGGGTTTGTGGGGAGAGGAGTCTCGCCCTGAGTTGGACTGGGTGTAGAGGCCTTGGGCCTTACATCCCTTTCCTTCAGAGAAGCGACATTCTGGGTCATTGCCCTCATGGCGACCTTGACTGCCTTCTCCTTCTCTTCACTGGTCCTTCCCAATGCTGTCGCAACTGCTGTGACAACTGCCGTCAGCAGGAGTGTCAAGTCATTCTCTGTAAACAGAGTTTGACTCTCCGCTCTTTGGGTGGACTTTGGTGTGTTTCCGTCTTGGAACACCCACCAGGACCGGAAACTCCTTTGTGTTGGAGGTGTCCGGTGGTGGATTTGTTTTGGGCCGTGCTTCCTTCTTCTTAGTAAGGGGGGGGGGGAGCCCTTACCTCTTTGTTATGCCCCCAGACATAAGTGCCTGGAGGGGCAGGAACAAAGTCTGGTCGTTTTGCAACGACCTCTTGCCGCCGAAGAGCCTCTTCTTTCCTTACAGAACATCCGAGGCTCCAGGTGTGGTGCTTTTTGTGGCAGTTGGGACACTTGACAGTAGTGTCCCACTTTCCGTCTTTGTGTGCTTTGAGACACACCTCCGTGCTGTGCTGACTACAGACACCACACTTCGGCTTTGCAGAGCAAGTTGCCTGGTGGTGTCCGTACTTCTGGCACGTGAAGCAGCAGAGTGGGTCTGGGACATATGTCCTGAGGTTGTAGGAGCCCCAATTACCAAGGTCCAAGGATGCAACTGGGGCTCCCTTCATGGTGACCAGGACTTGCCTGATTGGGTGCTTCCCTTTGGAAAGTCGGGAAGCTCCCACCACCTTGGGATGGGCGGTGATGACCTCAAGGTCATACATCAGAGGGAAGCCAAGAAGTACTATCTTGGACTTCCTCTCTTCAGAAGTCAGGGCCGCCAGAATCACCTTCCGAAGGAACGAAAGAAAATTGAATAGACGAATGACCGAAAGAACTCGTATATAAAAAGGTAAACATTAGACAAAGTGAAAGTACACCGATCGGCACCCGCTGCACCAGCGGTCTACCTTTGTAAACAAACAACATAAAAAGAAACTACACTGAACGGTCAGATGCCGGAGCAGCGATCTATGGCAACTACGCCGAACAACATATAGCAGCTTAGCTGTTTATCTGCCGAACACCACTGCAATTTCGAAGAACTATTGGAATCATATAAACAACCCTGGTACTAATACACCAGACTTATTTCCTCCACCATTTTTCACTATTAAAAAGAAAGAAAGAAAGAAAAAAAGGTGAAGGGTCAACATGACAAGTAAAGGTGAAGGAGTACACAGATTTTATTGTATTTATGTACATAACTACCAAATATTTAAAAAAGCAGCGGGCACCCTACCTTACTACTCCTGCACTGTACTGTACTGGAACCTCCACCGAAGTGGAAGCGGGACAGATAAAGCTGATGAAGAGCTGAGGTCAAGAACAGTTAGGGAAATGAAATAAAGTAGTAGTTATAATAGTGGGAGAACGAAACTCCCTGTATGGCTTGGAATTGTTGTCATGTCCACTCGAAACTCAGGGGAGGCCTGCTAGGTCGGAAGGTGATGGCGAAATCTAGATCTTGAAGTGTGCTTGCTTGTTAAGGAAGGTGAAGAGGGTGAGGGAGGAAGGGGTCTGGATATAGAAGGTTGCAGTTAGGGTTAAGGATAAGGCTAATTTATATATATATATATATATATATATATATATATATATATATATATATATATATATGTATATATATATATTTTTTTTTTTTTTTTTTTTTTTTTTTTTTGGGGGGGGGGGGTGTCTGAGGGTTCTGTAGGTAGCATAACCCCTCAGGATGCCGGCAGAATTTACGTCATTTAGAAGGTCCATCTCAGGTAAGTTGCTCTCTCTTTGATCGCCGTTTTGGTAATTTCGGCTGTGTCTTTGGCTGTCTTTTCGATCGGTTTCTCGACCTTTGCAGTAGCCTTGGCAGTGTTCTTGACCACTTCACTCAGTAGTCTGTTCTCTTTCTGCACTTTTTCCTCTTGCTTCTTTTCTTCAATTTTAGTAATTTCCTTCCTTTTGATAGGGCAGCTTCCTGAAAGGGTTCTGTGTTCGCCTCCACAGTTTAGGCATTTTTTGTTCGGTCTGACCACATTCACTGCATTTTTCTGAATTCTTCTTAGTACATTTCCCTATGACATGACCATATTCATAGCAGTTCATGCATTGAGTAACTCGGGTAAATCGTTCTTCTTCGATCTGGGCCGGGTTAATGCTATAATTGAACAGAATGAGTCCTTGGTCTCTGATCTTTTTGGCTGTTTGAATGTCTGGGAATCGTATCTTAACTATCCCATGCTGTGGCATCTTATACACTTCGTCGATCTTAGTATTCAGTTGCTTCGTCAATTCACCTTTTATCTCTTCGTTGGTGTGGCTAGTAATGTAGGAATCTACTTTCTTCATCACAATGGTCATCCTGGCTTTTGTCTCTAGAGGCATCTGGGGGGCATAACCTGAAGACAGGAGTTTGCGCCTGAATTCAGGAGACATGACCTTGTCAGCATCTTGCAAAGTCTTTGGTAAGACAATGTAGCCATTTCTTGTATCAATAATTCTCAGGAAGTGAATGTCATTGCCAAACATCAGACTGTTCAATTCTTGCTTTCTGGTCAGAGTCGGGATTCCATCTAAATTTATTTTAATCTTGGTGGTCGAAGCCATGGTTCCAATCGCATAGCTCGATCCACTCCTGCAGCAAAAAAGCCAACTATATATCTACCCCCAGACCACCAGTCTTGTCGAATGACACGTGACCAAACTTGCAACTGCACTGATTGCATATCTTTTAGGACAAGCATGGGGTTACGCCCCCCACCTTTTATCTCCCACTTATATTTCTTTTTAGGTAGCTAGTTACCATCTTATATCTTCCTTCCCCCTCTCTTTCGAGAATCGCGATTCTCCACTTTTCTCTCTGTATTGTATTGTAACACACACGCACGGGCACATGTACACATGCGGGCACGCACAATACGGTGCTTGTACACATTTAGAAGGCTGATTAACAGAAATTTGGAATAAGTCACAAAAAACGTGTCTTAACACCCTAGCTTATTATTATTATAGTAGCAGCATTTGTGTTGTTATTATCTTCATTATTATTGTTATCATTATATAGAGAACTAGAAAGAAACATTAATTATCATTTGAGTATATCACACATGTGTATCCGTTCTAAGCACTTCACAAATACCAAAAGAGGATATTCACTGACACCAACTAGAAGGAGGGAGAATTATAAATATATATACATAAATTCATATAGAAGACGCTAAATGAGAGTAGATGCATTTTATGTGATGCTGATGTCCATTTCTTCTCTCGCGGGGCAGGAGTCTCATCAGGCGGGGCCGACGGCTGGGACCAAGCCTGGAAGGACGGAATCGCGGAGGAGGGGCAGAGCTCGGCGGTCAGAGGACGGCAGGAGCAGCAGAGATCTCCAGGCAGCAGAGAAGACCGAGACTCGGCAAGCAGGATCCGGACGAAGAAGAGCTGCTCGATTGATGAACGAATCCCGCCAAGCAGAAAGCAGCGACGAGTCCCAGCAGTCAGAGTGTGGCAATGAGTCTTCACAAGCAGAAAGTGCTGAGGATTCTCAACAAACAGAAAGTAGAGATGAATCTTCACAAGCAGAAAGTGGAGACAATTCTTCACAAGCAGAGAGTGTTGATTCTCAAAATGGTGATGAATGTCTACAAGCAGAGAGTGGCGACCAATATTCACTGGCAGAGAGTGCTGATGACCATTCACAAGCAGAAAGTGACAACGAATCTTCACAAGCAGAAAGTGACGACGAATCTTCACAAGCAGAAAGTGACGACGAATATTCACAAGCAGAAAGTGACAACGAATCTTCACAAGCAGAGAGTGACGACGAATCTTTACAAGCAGAAAGTGACGACGAATCTTCACAAGCAGAAAGTGGAGATGAATCTTCACAAGCAGAAAGTGCTGATGACTCTCAGCAAACAGAAAGTGGCGACGAGAATTCACAAACAGAAAGTGTTGAGGAGTCACAAAGTGGTGACGAATGTCTACAAGCAGAGAGTGGCGATAAATCCTCACAAGTAGGTGTTGGTAATTCTCAGCAAACAGAAAGTGGCGAAAAGTCTTCAAAAGTTGAAAGTGTTGGTGACTCTCAGCAAGCAGAAAGTGGCGACGAGTCACATGCAGGTGGAAGAGGGTCTCCACAAACAGTTATTGGGGAATTGTATCCACAAGAGGAGAGGAGAAATGAGTCTAAGCAAACAGGAACTGGAGACAAGTCTTCGGAAGTTGAAAGTGGGAAAAAGTCACTGCAAGCACAAAGTTGCGACATTTCACTACAAGCAGAAACTGAGGAAGAATCTCTGCAAGCAGAAAGTGGGAAAAAACCTCCACAGGCAGAAAGTGGGGGAAAGTCTCAGCAAGCAGATATTAATGAAGAGTTACCACAAGCAAAATGTAAGGGAAAGTTCCTGAAAGCAAAAAGTGGGGAAAAATCTCTGCAAGCAGAGAGTGATGACGAGGCACCGCAATCAGACCATGAGAAAGAGCCTCCACAAGCAGGAAGCAAGAACTAACCTCCGCGAGCGGCCGAGGTGCTCAGGGACGAGTCACTCAGGCCCTTCCAGGATGACTGGGTGAGAGAGGAAATACACACAAAGAAAAGGAAGATGAAGAACTATGGATGCAGAGAAATAGATGAGAAAAGAGAAAGAAGGGTGAAGAGATGAGGAGAAAAGAAGGGAAGGAACAGAACATGCTGCCATTCTAGGTAAATGGAGAGGGAGAAAGAAGGTATAAAAATCAGAGTGTTTTTCTGCTGCAGCAGTTTATTAGGGTGACCTGATAATTACACTTGCCCCAGCCATAGAGGATGGAGGTCAGAGCTGTGCTCTCTTCTGTTCTGCCCTGTTTCTGCAGTCTCCTGCCTGCCTCCTTTATCTTTGCTTATATGCATAACGTTCTCTGCCCCAGGGCATCCGGACTAACAAATATAGCTGCAGCCAGGAGTGGACTGGGAAACGGGAATGCTTCACAATGTTGAATTTTAACGATAAAGCTAAACTCATAGCACGTGGTAGCTTAGAAACAAAAGAGAATGACAAGTGAGAGAATGAGAGGGAAGAAGAGAGAGAGGCATAATGTAGTCAGTCTATTTACATATAATAATTCTTTATACAGAGATTGCGTCAAATGCTTATTCTGTTTATTAAATATTCAAATCATTATGTGGCATAACGTACTAATGACGGTTCTTTGTGTTGTGTGCATGCCTATCAAAACATGGGATATTACCTGCTTGGTTACTTAATAAAGTTTTGTTACATAGTACGTAAAACGTGCAAAGGTAATTTTATGTGACCTACGATATACAATACATGTTAATCATAGTAGGAGGAGGTTGTACTGCATGCAATATACAGCGAACAGAGGGATCATGATATAGCATATAAAAAGTGGTCGTTTGCTAACAGGGGCGGAATTGACATCGCTGTGAAAATAAGTCACGTCTAAGTTCATGTCCAGTCCAAACTTTGGAATCCTATTCATTGCATCATATGATAAGACAATGTATGATATGTTAATGTGTTGCACTATCAATTAAAGATACACATAATTTTTGTGTTTTTTTCTCTCTTCCATATCTATTCCTCTGTTTTATGCTTCGAACTGCT
>NW_028234442.1:14809818-14822318 GCF_977035675.1 Penaeus japonicus
AATCCATATTAAAACATCATCCCATCATATAACTACTAAAATCATGACAACAATACACCCCTATAATAAATCTGATAATAAAAAGTGAACTCTGAACAGCTCACCACGAATTTACCAACGGTATCAATATTACACACGCTAAAAGAAATTTTAACATTGTAAAACGCTAAATCTGCTAAAGCAATCATTTCCATGAGTACGCACTACTGACACTAAAAGTGCCAATCCCAATGCCCCCTCACAAGCTGCTAAAGTTAAAAAAAATAAGACGAAATAACTCTCATGACCCATATTAGCTAAATGTAATCTTATAATTCAAAAAATTCTCAACATAATATATTCTAAACTAAGGAGAGTATTTAATAAATGCTTACGCTTAGATACGAATACTCATAATCCGCATAAAACTCTTACAACAGGTACAATATAATAAAAATCAAGGATTAACATTAGTTTTAATAGTTTAAATAAAACACCGGTCTTGTAAATCGGAATTGAAGTAATAAGTCTTCTTAAAGCATCAGAGAAAAGAGTTACCTCCTATCACCAGCCCCCAAAACTGGTATTTTTATTAAACTATTCTCTGTATTTCACTAATCATTATATTTTCTCCTGTAATCATCATCTCATCTATTATTTTTACCCGTCTATTACACCCTCTCGCTATAGGACTTATACTACTTTTCCAAACCATCATAATCTGCGTTACAGCTGGTCTTTCAATAAATTCTTTCTGATTTTCTTATATTCTTTTTCTAATTTTTTTAGGAGCTATATTAGTTTTATTTATCTATGTTGCTTCTCTAGCTTCAAACGAATCATTCAGATTTTCTGGGTCATTATCGTTTATTGTACTATTAATCCTTCTCACTAGCTTAGCCCTTATATTTTTAGATCCTCTAATGCTCTCTAGCTCAATATCAATCCAGCAATCTTCACTATGTAATACTCAATTTTCTTCTACTCCTATACTATTAAGTACCATTTATAATTATACTACTATAAACCTTACTCTATTTATTGTACTCTATTTACTTCTAACATTAATTGCAGTTGTAAAAATTACTAACACTTTTTTTGGTCCTTTACGCTTATCATCTTAATAATGACAATACCAATTCGTAAATCTCACCCCTTATTTAAAATTCTAAATGGAGCAGTAGTCGATTTACCAGCCCCAGCCAATATTTCTACACTTTGAAATTTTGGGTCTCTCTTAGGTCTATGTTTAGTAATCCAAATTGTTACTGGGCTCTTTTTAGCTATACACTATACAGCCCACGTAGACCTTGCATTTTCCAGTGTAGCTCACATTTGCCGAGATGTTAATTATGGTTGACTCCTACGAACTCTCCACGCCAATGGTGCCTCCTTCTTCTTTATTTGCTTATATATGCACACAGGACGAGGTATTTATTATGGTTCCTTCCTCTACCTTCACGCCTGATCAGTAGGAGTTGTAATTCTACTTCTCGTGATGGCAACTGCCTTCCTTGGTTATGTCCTTCCCTGAGGTCAGATATCCTTCTGAGGAGCAACTGTCATTACTAACCTTTTCTCGGCCATCCCTTATATTGGGCCAGATTTAGTCCAATGAATTTGAGGAGGTTTCGCAGTAGATAACGCAACACTAACACGCTTCTTTACATTTCACTTTCTGTTCCCATTCATTGTAGCAGCAGCTACAATCATTCACATTCTTTTTATTCACCAAACAGGTTCTAACAATCCCCTAGGAATCGTTAGAAATGTAGATAAAGTACCATTCCATCCTTATTTTACATTCAAAGACATCACCGGATTTATCGTAATACTAACTGCCCTTATTTTATTAACTTTACTAAACCCTTATCTTTTAGGAGACCCAGACAATTTTATTCCCGCTAACCCTTTAGTTACCCCGGCCCATATCCAGCCCGAATGGTATTTTTTATTTGCATATGCCATCTTGCGATCTATTCCTAATAAGTTAGGGGGAGTAATTGCCTTGGTTATATCTATCTTGATTCTTCTCATCTTACCTTTTACACATGCAGCTAAATTTCGGAGCCTGACATTTTACCCTCTTAACCAGACCATATTCTGATCTTTAGTAAGTATTGTATTCCTACTTACATGAATTGGAGCTCGCCCTGTTGAAGATCCTTATGTTATTACAGGACAAATCCTAACCGTGCTTTATTTCTCATATTACATTATTAACCCACTCACCCTCATCTGGTGAGATAAAATACTAGATTAAGTTATTTGGCTGACAGGAAAGCACGTGTTTTGAAAGCTCGCTATAGAGGTTCGAATCCTCTAATAACTTTTACTTAAAAAAATACAATTAAAGTATCAAAACAAAACACAAAGATTTTACGCCCATAAAAAAAACGAGATAATTTAAAGCTACAGGTAGAAATCTCTTTCAAGCTAAGTATATCAACTTATCATAACGAAAACGAGGTAATGTTCCACGCACCCAGACAAACGCAAAAGCCACCATAACTAGCTTCAAATAATAAAAAGGATTCAACAAATTCCCCCCCAAGAAGATTAGTGAAAATAATATACTTATAAAAAGAATTCTAGCATATTCGGCCATGAAAATTAGCGCAAACCCCCCTCTTCTATACTCCGTATTAAAGCCAGATACTAATTCAGACTCTCCTTCTGCAAAATCAAATGGTGTCCGGTTTGTTTCCGCTAAACAGGAAGCAAATCAGATTATAGCTAACGGAAAAGTAAATCACAGTAACCACAAATCTCGCTGATATAATCTAAATAATCCTAAGTCGAACCCACCAATCAAAAAAATAAAAGACAAAAGAATCAAAGCCAACCTAACTTCATACGAAATGGTTTGAGCTACTGCTCGAAGTCTCCCCAATAAAGAGTATTTAGAATTAGAAGCCCATCCTGCTCTTATAGTCGTGTATACCCCTAAACTAGTGCAACACAAAAAAAATAAAGTACTTATTCTAAAGTTCATCAAGCCCAACTCGTATGGCATTACCAGTCAAACAATCAATGAAACAAACAAACTAAATACTGGAGATAAATAATACGGGAGAAAATTAGACATAACAGGAAGAGTCTGCTCTTTAGTAAATAACTTAACAGCATCAGCAAAGGGCTGTAACAACCCTATAAAACCTACTTTATTAGGTCCCTTACGAATCTGAATGTAGCCAAGAATTTTACGTTCTAACAAGGTCACAAATGCCACCCCTACCAGCACACAAATAATTAATAATAGATAATTAATGACTATAATTAAAGACATCACCGTATTACCTGTGGGGCTAAACCCACATTATTGGATCCTAAGTCCAGTGCATAACTCTGCCAAGGCAACACCGATTAAAACCAATCAATTCCTTCAAGAACTATTCCAACTACCCAATCCTTTCGTACTAGGATAGTTTTACCTAAATCAGGAGATAGAAACCGACCTGGCTCACGCCGGTCTGAACTCAAATCATGTAAGGATTTAAAGGTCGAACAGACCCTCCTTTATAACTGCTGCATTATAAGGATACCTTAATTCAACATCGAGGTCGCAAACCTTCTTGTCGATGTGGACTCTCAAAGAAGATTACGCTGTTATCCCTAAAGTAACTTAATCTTTTAATCTCTAATAGAGGATCAATTATTTACCAAACATTTTTGTAATTATATTTAAAAGAACAGTTATTTATTATATTCCCGTCGCCCCAACGAAACAAACCCCCGTTAAAATCAAGTTATACTAACAATTTATAATATAACGAAGTTATTGTCAAGCTTTATAGGGTCTTATCGTCCCCCTGAAACATTTAAGCCTTTTCACTTAAAAGTTAAGTTCAATTATTATAATCGAGACAGCTTACTTTTTGTCCAACCATTCATACAAGCCTCCAATTAAAAGACTAATGATTATGCTACCTTCGCACGGTCAATATACCGCGGCCCTTTAAAACAAATCAGTGGGCAGGCTAGACTTTATATAACAATCATATAGACATGTTTTTGATAAACAGGCAAAAGCAACATTTGCCGAGTTCCTTAATTATATCTTTCACTCTATTTAATAATCTCATTATTATTCTACTTTTTTCTTTTCACAACTATTTCTACTAATAAAATCATTATAACTTTTTATCTATTATTAACAAAAAATACCAGCTACTTTTTATCAAATATTACTAATATAAATAATAATATACCGCCCGTATTAACTAGAACGTTTTATAAATATGGCTGTTTTCAAGCCTAATCCAATGCTGTTTTATAAGAAATATTATAATACCTTTATGTTAGAACAAGAAGCTTTTCCCTCCTGCTCTTTATTGCTTTTTAGTTTTCTGCACCAATTTAAAGCAACTAAATTTAATTTAATTCACTGGTAACCAGATATAAAGAATCGTCTAGCGTTTCACTACTAATATAAACTTTATAATTTCATTAAAACGAAAACTACCAGATTATATTAGCTCTTCTTTTTTCGGGACTTTTCATATTATAAACTAATTTTGATCTTCCCTAATACACAAGGTACAAACTTTTATTTTTACTTTTAATTAATTTCTTTTTCAATTTATTTCACCTTTCCTTTACAGTACTCTGCTCTATTATTCCTTTTTACCTTTTTTTCAATTCATTTTACTAAAAATATATTATTCCAAAATAATTTTATTACTTCTCGAATTTTACTTCACATTATATTATTAATAAGGTTAAATTTCAAGATGCATTGATTTGCACAACGAACTTCTCAACGTAAGTGAGATGCTTAACTATTCAAGCTCCACCTTGAATTTCTAGGTACACTTTCCAGTACACCTACTATGTTACGACTTATCTCGCTTTAATTAACGAGAGCGACGGGCGATGTGTACATAACCTAGAGCTAAAGTCAAAAGATCTTATTAAAATCTTCTTACTCTTAAATCCACCTTCATAATAAATATTCATTTATTACTCCGTGTATGCCTATTATATTGTAACCCATCTCTACTCTACCATAAGCTGCACCTTGATCTAATTTACTAGCTAAACTATTACAATAACTCTATGATTTTTTAAAGTTATCTAATAATGACGGTATACAAACTGTTTTCTACAAGGTAAAGCAAGATATTGCGTGGACTATCGATTACAGGACAGGTTCCTCTAAATAGACTAGGTTACCGCCAAATCCTTTGAGTTTCAAGATAATAACTGCTTAGTACCCAGGTAATTATCATTTAAATAAAGTGTAACAGGGTATCTAATCCTGGTTCATTCCTCTATCTTAATAGCTTCAATTTAAACTTCATTTTTTATCCCCCCACATACTAAAAAATTAATTTCACCTTTTATCAGTATGGACTTATAAATTTATCTAAGTTAAATATTTAACTATTTTTAACCGATTTTCTTTCAATCCGTCTCTCAGTATAACCGCGGCTGCTGGCACAAATTTTAGCCAGACGCACAAGATTAGGATTACCAATTCCAACTTACATTTATTTAATTAGCACTAGGTACTGAGACTTTAACTTTTAATGACCCCTCTATTTTATAAACATTCAACATTATTTAAACTATTTAAACACTTATTGGCCCGATAGATCTTACATGTACCTTTAACCTAAAAATGAAAGAATAAGCCAGGATAAAACTTTGCTACAACTAATTATATTTATAATAAATATTTGTTATATTATTATTAAATAGTAAATATTTTAGACCATAAAAACCCTTTTAGTTAACTATAATACTTAAATATTAATCTTTACTTAGAATTTTAGATCCCCCTTGATTTCTCCTTTTTTTGTATAAAACAATAGTCTATTACTTACTTAATGAAAACATTATCATAAACACGTATTTTATTTTGATCTTTGTTTAATAGATCAGTTTTGAGTATTTAATTGCCAAAGCATATATTTCTGAACTTTAGATTACCAGTCATCTTGTTTTTTAGAATTTTTCACAGTGTTTACATTTAATTAAAGTTTAAAATTTATTAGATTTTTAATATTTAAATAAATTATATAGTGGATATAATTTATAGCATTATTATATAAGAGCATAGTTTAAATGTAATTAAATACCTTATAAATATTATTTAATTATATATGTAATTATATGTAGTTAAACCTTTAGGCTATCTAAATTAACTTTAAGAATATATACTGTAATAATATACAATAAAATATTTTATATTTAATTATTTAATAAAGCGTAGTTAAAGAATGTTCTATGATCAATATATAAATAATGGAATTATTTATAGTGTCTTAAATTGTATTTAAAATTAATAATATATAGATTAGTAAATAAATCTAGAACGAATTGTAATTCATTAATATTATATCTTTCAAAATAAAATAGTGTCTTCTTATCCTGAAACTAAAATATTTACGGGTTTTAGTTTCAGACTTCAAGAAGACACTATTTTTTATACATTTTATTAGAATATAATATACATATATTTAATTATATATATTAATTTTAAAGTAAATTATGGTGTTATATGGATTTAATTTAATATATTAATGCTCCAAACTACGTTTTTTTTAAAGGTGTCACTTTTTTATATCTTTTTGTTTCTCAATTTAATACATGTTAATAAGTCACTTACTCTTTAAAAGTTTGTAATTACTGGTTTTATAAAATGAAGTGCCTGAAAAAGGATTATCTTGATAGGGTAAAATATGTAAGTCAAGCCTTACCTTCATTATCTCCTTTTTTTACACCCAATGGAATCGACACCATTCCCCCAAAGATCAAAGCTTTGTGTGCACTTTACACCAGAGTATATTTAATATCACAGTTTATTTTTTTGTTTCAAAAAGATAAGCTAAGTAAGCTCATGGGCTCATACCCCATCTATGAGGGTTATACTCCCTCTCTTTTTAATTTTACTCTCTTCCTCTCAAATTCTTTTTTTCTCCACTTTATCACTAGGAACCCTCCTATCTATCTCATCTACTTCTTGGTTTGGTGCTTGAATCGGGCTAGAATTAAACTTACTATCTTTTATTCCTCTTATTTCCTCAAAAAATAATCAATACTCTTCTGAAGCTGCTTTAAAATACTTTCTCATTCAAGCCTTAGGTTCCTCAGTCATTATTATATCTGCCTCTTTTATAATATCATCAAATAACCTAGCAACTCTTCTTCTTACCGTTGCCTTACTACTAAAATCAGGAGCAGCGCCCTTCCATTTTTGATTTCCAAGTGTAATAGAAGGTCTACAGTGGCCTCAAGTAATTATTCTTATAACAATCCAGAAAGTAGCCCCTTTATCTTTATTATCATATCTTGTATCCGATCATATTTTACCAGTTATTCCAGCAGCTATTATTATGTCTGCTTTAGTAGGAGCTATCGGAGGAGTTAACCAAACATTTCTTCGTAAAATTGTTGCCTATTCTTCAATTAACCACATGGCTTGAATAATATCAGCGATTTTGATTAGAGAAACTGATTGGCTTCTATACTTCTCTTTCTACTGCCTTATCTCCTCATCAGTAGCGATTCTTCTAAGTTTCCAAGAAGCCTTTCATATCTCTCATATTGTTAATCACTCAGCTTATTCTCCAGAAATAAAAATATTAACATTTATATCTCTCCTCTCGCTTGGAGGTCTTCCACCTTTTACTGGATTTATTCCTAAATGAATTATTATCCAAGAAATAGTATCGAGTGGTATATTTATTATTTTAACCGTTCTATTAGCTTCTGCTCTTTTAACGCTTTTTTATTATTTGCGAATCACAATAACAGCACTTTCAATCTCCAGCCCCAAAACCAAATGAAGTATAAAAACCGCTATTTCCTCCAATATCACTCCTTCAATTTTATACACTAACTTCTTTGGCCTCCTGGCCCCGAGTTTGTTCATCTTAATTCTTTAAAAGCTTTAAGTTATTTAAACTAGCAGCCTTCAAAGCTGCCAAAAGGAGTAAATTCTCTTAAGCTTTAATATTTCGTGGATAAGCTCCGGCGTTTAACGCATCTTCAGAATTGCAGTCTGACGTCTTATAATTTCCACTACAAAGCCACTGATAAAAGGATTAACATCCGTATATAGATTTACAGTCTATCGCCTACAACTCAGCCATTTTATCTAACGCAACGATGATTATTCTCTACAAACCATAAAGACATCGGAACGCTATATTTTATTTTCGGAGCCTGAGCAGGAATAGTAGGTACTGCTCTTAGTTTAATTATTCGTGCTGAGTTAGGTCAACCAGGAAGACTTATTGGAGATGACCAAATCTATAATGTAGTAGTTACAGCTCATGCATTTGTTATAATTTTCTTTATAGTTATACCTATTATAATTGGAGGATTTGGAAACTGATTAGTTCCTTTAATATTAGGAGCACCTGATATGGCATTCCCACGAATGAATAATATAAGCTTTTGGCTGCTGCCTCCTTCTCTTACTCTTCTCTTATCCAGAGGAATAGTTGAAAGAGGAGTTGGAACAGGATGAACTGTGTACCCTCCTTTATCAGCTAGAATCGCACATGCAGGGGCCTCTGTAGATTTAGGAATTTTTTCATTACATTTAGCAGGGGTTTCATCAATTTTAGGGGCCGTAAATTTTATAACAACTGTAATTAATATACGATCTACAGGTATGACTATAGACCGAATACCGTTATTCGTCTGAGCAGTCTTTATTACTGCACTTTTACTCCTATTATCTTTACCTGTTCTAGCAGGAGCTATTACAATACTTCTTACCGATCGTAATCTCAATACTTCATTTTTTGACCCAGCGGGTGGAGGAGACCCAGTCCTTTATCAACATTTATTCTGATTCTTCGGGCACCCAGAGGTCTATATTCTAATTCTTCCCGCCTTTGGAATAATCTCACACATCATCAGTCAAGAGTCGGGTAAAAAAGAAGCTTTTGGTACTTTAGGGATAATTTATGCTATATTGGCCATTGGAGTTTTAGGATTTGTAGTGTGAGCTCACCATATATTTACAGTAGGAATGGATGTTGATACACGAGCTTACTTTACATCAGCAACAATAATTATTGCTGTTCCTACAGGAATTAAAATCTTTAGTTGACTTGGGACCCTCCATGGAACCCAACTAAACTATAGCCCATCATTAATTTGAGCGTTAGGATTCGTTTTCTTATTTACTGTGGGGGGATTAACAGGAGTTGTTCTAGCGAATTCTTCGATTGACATTATTCTCCACGACACTTATTATGTAGTGGCCCATTTCCACTACGTTCTCTCAATAGGAGCTGTATTTGGAATTTTTGCAGGAATTGCTCATTGATTTCCTCTTTTTACTGGTCTCACATTAAATCCTAAATGACTAAAAATCCACTTTTTAGTTATATTTGTTGGAGTAAACATTACATTTTTCCCCCAACATTTCTTAGGACTTAATGGAATACCTCGACGATATTCTGATTATCCTGATGCCTACACAGCTTGAAATGTTGTTTCATCTATTGGGTCTACAATTTCATTAATTGCTGTCCTCGGATTTATTATCATTGTATGAGAAGCTCTAACTGCTGCACGGCCTGTATTATTCTCTCTATTCTTACCAACATCTATTGAATGACAGCATAATCTTCCGCCAGCTGATCATAGTTATATAGAAATTCCATTAATCACTAACTTCTAAAATGGCAGACAGATGCATAGGACTTAAGCTCCTACCAGGAAGAACACTTTCTTCTTTTAGAAAATTTATGGCAACATGAGGTTATTTAGGTTTACAAGACAGAGCTTCACCGCTTATAGAACAATTAATTTTTTTCCATGATCATGCTATAGTAGTACTAATCTTAATTACTACTCTAGTTGGTTATATGATGGCAACTCTTTTCTTCAATACTTTTACGAATCGCTTCCTTTTAGAAGGGCAAACCATTGAAATTGTATGAACAGTACTTCCGGCCCTTATTCTTATCTTCATCGCCCTACCTTCCTTACGATTACTTTATTTACTAGATGAAGTTAATAATCCAAGAGTTACATTGAAGACAATTGGTCATCAATGATACTGAAGATATGAATATTCAGACTTTTTACAAGTAGAATTCGATTCATATATGATCCCGACGAATGAACTTCCCGAAGATGGATTCCGACTTTTAGACGTAGATAACCGTACTATTCTCCCTATAAATACACAAATTCGAGTTTTGATTAGTGCCGCTGATGTTATTCACTCATGGACAGTTCCTGCCTTAGGAGTTAAAGCTGATGCTATCCCCGGACGACTTAACCAGGTGAGTTTTTTAATAAACCGACCAGGATTATTTTATGGTCAATGTTCAGAAATTTGTGGGGCTAATCACAGTTTCATACCAATTGTAATTGAAAGCGTTTCAGTTAACTCCTTTTTAAACTGAATTTCTTCTGCCAGAGAAGCTTCACCAGGTGACTGAAAGTAAGTGTAGGTCTTTTAAACCTATAATAGTAATTAACGCCTACTCCTCGTGAAATGAAAAATTAGTTAATTAAATAACATAAGCCTGTCACGCTTAAATAATCATTAATCTATGATATTTTTCGATTCCACAAATAGCCCCCTTATTATGATTAAACTTATTCTTGATATTCTCTGCTACATTTGTTATATTCATCATCTTGAATTATTTCATTAAAGTTCCAGCTAAAATTGAAAAATCTCCTTCAACCCCCCAAAAAATAGAAATAACTTGAAAATGATAACAAACCTATTCTCAGTATTTGACCCTACTTCAAGAGTATTAATATTACCTCTTAACTGGCTATCCACATTTCTCGGAATTTTATTTTTACCTATACTTTATTGAGCTATACCGTCACGGTGATCTCTGCTATGAACTATAGTCTCAACTACTCTCCACAAAGAATTTAAAACTCTGTTAGGAACTTCCCACCTAGGTACTACACTTATATTTGTTAGACTATTTAGATTAATTGTCTTCAATAATTTTCTAGGTCTCCTACCTTACGTTTTCACGAGATCTAGTCATCTTACCATAACTCTTGCTCTGGCCCTACCCCTCTGATTAGCCTTTATGATTTTCGGATGAGTAAACCACACCCAACATATATTCGCCCATCTTGTTCCCCAAGGAACTCCGGGCCCGCTTATACCATTTATGGTCTTAATCGAAACCATTAGAAACATTATTCGACCTGGAACTTTAGCTGTTCGATTGGCAGCTAATATAATTGCAGGACATTTATTATTAACCCTCCTCGGGAGAACAGGACCTTCATTATCTATAACTCTTGTATCTATCTTAATCATTGGTCAAATCTTATTACTTATCTTAGAAGCTGCTGTAGCAGTTATTCAATCTTATGTTTTTGCAGTGTTGAGTACCTTATATGCTAGTGAAGTTACATAAACCCAACTAATGACATCATCCCACGGACACCACGCCTTCCACCTAGTTGATATAAGACCATGGCCTCTCACAGGGTCTATTAGAGCAATGATATTAACAACAGGACTAGTTAAATGATTTCATCAATTTAACCCAGACCTTTTAGCCTTAGGAGTTCTAGCAACTACTCTTACAATAATCCAATGATGACGAGATATTACCCGAGAAGGAACTTATCAAGGTCTTCACACGAAAGCAGTTACTATTGGACTCCGATGAGGTATAATTTTATTTATTACATCAGAAGTTTTATTTTTCTTTTCATTCTTCTGAGCCTTCTTTCATAGAAGTCTTTCCCCTAATGTAGAAGTAGGAAGATGCTGGCCCCCTGCCGGAATTCAAACTTTTAACCCATTCCAAATCCCTCTTCTTAATACTGCAATTCTTCTGGCCTCAGGTGCTACAGTTACTTGGGCTCATCACGCAATTATAGAATCTAACCATTCTCAAGCTCTCCAAGGCCTGGCTGTTACCGTATTTTTAGGATTATATTTTACAGCCCTTCAGGCACTAGAATACTACGAAGCTCCCTTTACAATTGCCGATTCAGTGTATGGTTCTACTTTCTTTGTTGCCACCGGATTCCACGGGTTGCACGTTATTATTGGGAGAACGTTTCTTATGGTTTGTCTCTACCGCCTATATAAATGTCACTTTTCAGCTGCCCATCACTTTGGATTTGAAGCTGCTGCCTGATATTGACACTTCGTTGACGTAGTTTGATTATTCCTCTATATCTCTATCTATTGATGAGGAGGCTGCCTTTTTAGTATAACAGTATATTTGGCTTCCAACCAGAAGGTCTAGAATAACTCTAGAAAAGGCAATGATTATCTTGTTATTTTCCATCCTTATTACGCTTGTTATTAGTTCTGTAGTTATAATTCTTGCTTCGCTCCTAGCAAAAAAAACAATTATAGACCGAGAGAAAAATTCACCATTTGAATGCGGATTTGACCCTAAAGGATCCGCCCGACTTCCCTTTTCCCTACGCTTTTTTCTGATCGCAGTTATCTTCCTCATTTTTGATGTTGAAATTACCCTTCTCTTGCCTCTTGCTATAATTATCAATTTTTCAAATATCTCTGCCTGAGCATTTACCGGATTCCTATT
>NW_028234442.1:14834818-14839818 GCF_977035675.1 Penaeus japonicus
TTTCTTTATAATAGTGAAAAATGGTGGAGGAAATAAGTCTGGTGTATTAGTACCAGGGTTGTTTATATGATTCCAATAGTTCTTCGAAATTGCCGTGGTGTTCGGCAGATAAACTGCTACGCTGCTGTATGTTGTTCGGCGTAGTTACCGTAGATCGATGCTCCGACAACCGACCGTTCAGCATAGTTATTTTTATGTTGTTTGTTTACAAAGGTAAACCGCTGGTGTAAAGGCGTACTTTCACTTTGTCTAATGTTTACCTTTTTATATACGAGTTCTTTCATTCGTCTATTCAATTTTCCTTCGTTCCTTCTGCCCACTTGCTGACCAATCACTGCTACTGGTCTGACGGGTCTGCAACTCAGCAGAGTAGCACTCCCCTCTCTCCCGAACTCCCTTAGGAGAGAAGGAAAGGTCAGGATGGTTGGCAGTTGATAAGGATAAGCCAGATTTGCGGAGCAGTTGCTACGCCGGGCTTGTATGCAGTGACGCGAGCCCGCCTGTGCTAGCGTGTGCTGACTCGTGAGAGAATGTGCCAACGAGTGTTGACTCGATCTGAGCTTGGTCCTTACCCAACGCAGTGCCCAGCTACGTCAGTAACCGCCAGGTGACAGTGGAAGCTCACGAGCTTGGGCGGGGCTCGATCTGCCGACCACAGGGATGTGAAGTCAACATGCTACCAATGAGCTAACCAGACGGCTGTAGGCAATTGACTCTGTGTCTGCTAATTATTTCTCCGCGAGTACATTGGTTCGGGCAGGTTCTCCCTTGCTCTAAGTAGGCATCTGGGCCACCATTGGTGTTCGCCTTCCGTGTTTTCGTTTGTTGATTTTAGTTTTTCATAATTAGTATCTTCAAGATACTCCAACTTGTCCCAGATATTCTCTGGCAATTTGTGGACACGGATGTTGATGGGTTCCAGTTTGTAAAGTGTATGTAATTATCTAATGGAAGGTCGTGGGTCTGGCCATCTGGTTCCTTTGATCCATAGGATGGATTTATTTTGAATGGCTTGTAATCTTTGCCACAATGTTCAGCCAATTGTGTTTAGGGGGACGGGCGGATATTCCAGTATTGGTCTCACCAGTGTTTTGTATATTCATAGTTTGATTTCCACTGGGCAACCTGAAAATCGTTTTAGCTTTGTCAGTGTGCTGTTAGCAATGTTGATATGCTCTTTGACATGTGTTGTAATGCCCGTGTTTGTTATCTTTATCCCAAGTATTATCCTAGCTTTTGCATATCCTACGTTATGTGAGGTTTCCTGGCTTTGTTTTTGTTATCCGTATTATTAGGAATTTGTTTTTGTTAGTTTTGATCTTCTAGGCTTCTTCAAACTTATTGCTGTTTCAATGGCTCTGTCTGTGGCGATTTTGATAAATTGTTCCGTGGGGAAGGTAATTTGAGTTATGTCATCGGCGTATATGATGTAATTGCTATTTACTTTCTTTTTGTTCGCTAACGCAAGGGCTGTTTCCTTGTATGCGATAGCTATTGCAGTGGTTGTTCCTCGTGATTGCTGGAAACCATATTGCCTTTCATTTAAAAGATTGTTACTCTCCAGATGGCTTTGTAGTCGGTCGTTAATTAATTTTTCTAGGATCTTTCCTGGAATCTCTAGGAGAGAGATGGGTCTAAAGTTTTCCGGTCTGTTGGGCGGTTTTCTTGCCTTAGGTATGAGGGTTACCAGGGCTATTTTGAACCGACTTGGGAAGTACCTGGACGCTAAGGCTGCATTATAGATAGTTAGTAGCCTTTGGATCATAATTGGTGGAAGGATTATGTCTGTTTTTCTAATTTGGCTAATTCCAGGTGCTTTGTTTTTCATGAGATAGATCACTTGGTTCAGCTCATTGATAGTGATTGGGGCAGTTATAGGGTCTCCTGCTGAGAGGTTTCCCAGGTTTACAGATGGATTTGGGGTTAGTTGGTCTGCTTGCCGGGCTATTTCCTCTGTTACTCTCTCTTCTGTTCCTTCGTCGAAGAAAAGATCCTCGTTATTGGAGATGTGGAAGACGTTTCTCCTATATGTTCGGTGGGCGTGTGTGTTCATATGTGTGCGTTATATACATATACCAATAAACGATGTACTTACCTCTAGTTCTTTTAGCTCCTTTTTTTTCTTTCTCAAACGTGACCTCAAAACTTTGGCCTTGCGCTTATGGGTGTCTACCTTGCCCTGAAAACAATATGTTTAGCTTTTTAGTCAATTTGTAATCTCAGCTCCCCAGTCTCTCATCTCGCGTATTTGGTGTCATGACCCTCTTCGCCACTGACTTATTATGCATTTCAATAGATGCCCATGGACTTTCGCGAATTCACAGAAACTAGTTATTCACATTTTTTTTCTTTTTATTCCATCGAATGCTTTAAACATCTACATAAAGAGTAATTAAGCTAGATAGGCATAAACAAATGAATGAATATACATATGTATATATATAAATGTGTGTTTCTTTCTCTCTCTCTCTCTATACATATATATATATATGTATATATGTATGTATATATATGTATATATATATATATATATATATATATATATATATATATATATATATATATATATATATATATATATATATATATATATATATATATATATATACATGTGTGTGTGTGTATTATGTATTTCATCTACTCATACACTATATACCTATAAACATACCTTCAATTTCCTTATCTTTTCGTCTTTTTCCTCCAGCTCTGAATCAAGGCGTACGCATTCTGCCTCTTGTTCCTTTAGGTGATTCTATGTGGAAATATAAATATGCATGCATATAAGTGTGTGTGTGTGTAAAGATCAATAATGAGTGACAGACAAGGGGACAGTACAAGCACGAGAGTGTGTATCAAGTATCATCCGGCCCAACATCGCTCTCCATTCACGTGGAAGCCGAGTCAACTTTGGCCATGGCTGCGTAACGGCTGACCCCCCCCCCTCCCCCTCCCCTGCCCACCATAGGGAAGGTAACATTTGGCAACAAAGGAAATATTCTGTAACCTTGAGCTGGGCTCGAAAGCAGGCCATCCAAGAGGAAAGCCATTGAACTAGCCATAGATAGATAAACAAATGGATAGACATCTGTCCATTCCATCTACAATATTCCTCATGGGCGACTTCCTCCTTACCTTTAATGAGTTCACCGTGTCTCGAGTTTTCTGAAGTTTTGCAGCTGCTTTGGCCTCTTTCATACCCTGGATGTTTCTGAGACTCAGCACTTCATTTGTATTTTGTTCCTTTGAATGAGATAAATGATTGGTGTTAGATATTATTCATTCACAATCATCGCCATCTCATCAACTGTTTCACGTCTTTATCGAGAATTCACTCTGTACCATTACAGACATGAAGATGTAGTTATGAGTACATTCAACTGCGCAAGAAAATCTAATAGAAACTCACCTGCAAGAGCCGAATCGTGTCTTGTAGAATCGAAATCTGTTTGTTCAGGTCTCTTTTTTCTCTTTGCATTTGAGCTAAATGTTCTTCCTGAAAAGAAACGGACCTTGTTTTGAGTTTGTTGCTTTTTTTTCATAATACTCTTAAAACCTCATTCACATGTAAGAGAGAAAAATTATGAAGAAAAAATAGAAATTGCATTGATGCTTGTAGTATGTGGAGAATGGAGGAGTGAAAAGAGAAATAGAGTGTAGGAAAGAAAGAAAAAAGGAGACAGAGAGGGAGGCAGGGAGTATAACCTCCCTCTCAAGCACTCGTGTTGAGCCAAAGCCCATGACGACAATCCCGTGCCACGTCCAACGCCCACCACGCTGCCCCTCCCCCACCCCTCCCCAGGCATCAAACATACAAGCAGAAGTTTAATAAGCATCAGTAGGGGCAACAAACCTCCATCGCGTCTGCCTGGGTAGTCTTTCCTTCGTGCCTTCACTTAGTCTTCAGTAGTCACGGCCGATAAATCCTCAAACAAGAGCAGCCCAAATCTGTCTTCCTTTTCCCACTCTCTGTGCAAGTCGAAAAATCCTTCCCCCATTTGCGCGAGCGAGAACAGCAGGTGGCACCGAGCCTCCTCGAAATCTTTCCTCGCTCGTTTTTACGAAAGTGCAGAACACTGTTGCCTGAATCAACATGCATGCAGAATTCAGCCTCGGCTCATCGTCCTTGAATTCATGACATCCAGCTTAATCCCCCCCCCCCCCCTCCCCGCCTTTATCCGCTCTTTCCTTTCCAAACGTGGACTTTGAATCCTCATCGCCATATGCAGGAATCACCCGGAGATGACACACCATCCTCAAGGGCTTCCCGACTAAGGGAATCACTTCTTTCCCGAGTTTCACTCCTCGACAGTTGTGGTGTAGAACTTGTAGAAGTAGGACGTGTTTCTATTGCTGTCCCCAAATCTTGTGTTTACCCCCCCCCCCTCCCACACACACACACACACCACATCTATTTAGTCCTCGGATTGGGAGTGGATGAGGTGTCTTGGGTCCCATAGTAAATGTATACTGGTCATTACGTATAACGAGCGTATCTAATTTTCAAATCCAAGGACACTGCGTGATCGTAGTGCCTCGGCGTAGTCCAAGGAGAGTAGCTAGTGACTAACTTCTGCTTCATGGGTCGGCATCAGCATCGATAGAGTCCTTGCTTTCTTACATGGAAGTGAAAAAAATGACTCTGAAAGCGGATTGCAACTAAATGGTGGAAACAAGAAGAGAGTATGAAAGGACAGGAACACAAAACACCTTAGAGACAGTAAACGGAGTGCCAGAGAAAGGAAAGAAAGAAGATAGACGCCATGGAAACCTACGAGGCAACTGTGACAGGAATACACGAGCCAGCCTCTTGGCAGCGTAAAAAGCAGAAGGCCATTATTCCTACAGACTTGCAAATTGACCTTCTTAGAAAAACTAAGGCGGTCCATGGTACATGGTCGCTATAACCATAGTTTCAAGCCAGTCCTGAAGGAGGGCAGAGGAAGACCATATCTGAAGGTTCGGTTCGGCCAAAGGACGCAGAGAAGTTCCTGACTTTTCAG
>NW_028234442.1:14844818-14847318 GCF_977035675.1 Penaeus japonicus
CACCACACACACACACACATATATTATATAAATATATATATATATTTTATATATATATATATTTAATTATATATAAATATATATATATATATATAGATATATATATTAGTATATATATTTATATAAATAAATATATTAATATACATATATATATATATACATATATATCGTATACATATATATACTATAATATGTGTGTGTGTGTGTAGTGTATATACTAATGTGTGTATACACACATACATACATACATTATATATATAAATATATTTATATTATATCTATATATTATACATATATATTACATATATATACATATATATACATATATGTGTGTGTGTGTTGTGTATTACGAGAGTTTGGTGTGTATAACATTCATGTGTATTTATATATATTTATATTATTATATTTATATATATATATATAATATATATTTTATATATATATACATATATGTATATGTACATAAATACATATATATATAGATACGTATATATAATATATATATATAATATATATATATATATATATATATATATACATATACAATATATATATATATATATATTATATAAATAATAATTTACATATATTATGTACACATACTTTATATACATTAATATATCTGTATAATAGATATTTTTTATATATTTACATATATTTCGATACACACACTCACCACACACACACACACACCACACACCACACACACACACACTCACACACATATATTAGATTATATATATATATATATATATATATATATATATATATATATATAATATATATATATATAAATATATAATTTATATATTATATTTAGGTATATTTATTTCGTATTTTATATATTATATATGTATATATATATACATATCTTGTATATAAATCATATAACACAGAAGCATTATTTATATATATATATATATATATATGGGTGTGTTTGTGTTTTGTGTGTGTGTGTGTGTGTGTGTGTGTGTAGTGTGTGTTGGGTATTATAAATAGATATATTTTATATATATATATATATATATATATATATAGATCCTATATATAATATATATCCTATATCTGTATATCTATATATTTTATTATATTTATGTTATAATATGTATCAATATATTATATATTAGATATATATTATGTATATTTACATGTTTATTTATTTATATTTGTGTATATTTATTCACCAACTTTTAATATATGATAATTATATATATTTATGATAATATATATATATATATATATATATATATATTTATACTATATATATAACTTAATATATGTATGTATTATATATAAATTATATATATATATAAAACTATCTATAATCTTATATATATATATATATATATATATAAATTTTAAAAGTATTATTATATATAAATTATATATATATAAATATATATATATATATATATACAAATATATAGTTTATATATATATTATAATATATATATCATATATATTATATATATATACATATATATATATATATATATATATTATTATATATATGTATATTTATATATATATACATATATATGTATGCATTATCTTTAGATTATTAGATATATATATTATATATATAATATATATATATATATATATATATATATATATATATGCGTATTATATTATATTATATATATATACAAATAATTTATATATATATATATTTATTATATATATATATCTATGTATATATATATATCTATAATATATATAATATATACATACATATATTATATATATATACATATATATACATAGATATTTTATAGATTATACTGTATATATATATATATAAAATATATATATTATATATATCTATATATATATATATATATACATAGAGATATATACATATCTAATATATATATATATTTTTATTTTTTTTTTTATTTATACATTATAATATATTTATAATATATATATGTACATATGTATTATTTTCTTTATCTATCTATATTTATATATATATTAAAATTATTATATTATTTATATATGTTTGTGTTTGTATGTGTGTGTTGTGTGTGTGTGTTTGTGTGTGTATGTGTGTGTGTGTGTTGTTGTGTGTGTGTTTGTGAGTGTATATATGTGTGTGTGTGTGTGTGTGACTGTGTTTGTGTGTGTATATATGTATTTTTATATATAATATATTATATATTATATATATATATATATAGATATATATATATATATATATATACACACTGATAGATGCTAGATATCGATATGTTATGTATGTATGTATATATGTAATATATATATATATTATATATATATATATATACATATATATATTATATATATCTATATATAATACATATATATATATATATATATATATATATATATATATAAATAGGATATATAAGTTAGATTACATACATACATAAATATAATATATACTATTCTTATATATATATATATATATTATATATCTGTATATCTTTCTCTCAGGTCCATTCATACTCACACACTCACGTCTACACAGGCTACA
>NW_028234442.1:14854818-14867008 GCF_977035675.1 Penaeus japonicus
ATATATATATTTGTTTATATATTTTTATATACATACATATTTTATATATTTATTTTATAACTATAATATATATATATATATACATATAATATTTGGTATATATATATATACATTTTTATTTTATTTATTTTTATATATATTATATATATATATATATGTCATATTACATATAATATATTTCCCATATATATTATTATATATATTATTATATTTTTTAATATATTTTATTATATATATAATATATATTATTATTATATTTTATATATATATTTATATATATATACATTATATATGTATTTGTATTATTTATATATATGTATATATTTTTATATAACTTTATTATTTATATATATTGTATATTATATATATTTTGTACAAATATACACACTTTTTTTTTAAATATATATTATATTATATATATATATATTATATATATAATTTTATATATATATTATACATTTTATATACTTATATTTATTTGTTATATATTAATATTTTTATCTGATATATGTATTTATGTATATATATATATTATATTAATATACATATAAATTATATATAATATATATTTATTTTATTATATATTATAATGTATATATTTTTTCAAAAAATAAAATATTTTTAATATATTTATATATATATATATATATATTTATATCTGCTTATGAATTTTATATAATATATATTTATATATATTTTTATATCTATTTTTATATATTTTTTATATATATAATATACATAAAATCATATAGCAGATATAAATATATACATATATATAAATATATATTATATATTATATACTTTTTTTATAAAACTAAAAAGTATTTATATATACATTATATATATATATATATTTTATATAATATTATATATATATATATATATATATATATGTATATATATATATATATGTTATATTATGTATTATTTAAAAAAAAAAATATATATATATAATATATATATATTATATATAATATTATAATATATATATATATATATAATATATATTTATTCTGCATATATGTATATATGTATATGTATATATTTTATTTATATTTATATATATAGTTATATTTGTAAATATAATATATATCAATTATATTATATATATTATATCATATATACATAAAAACAAAATTGCAGATTAAATATATATAAAATATTATATTATATATATAAACATTATAAAATAATGCAGATATAAATATATATATTATATATTTTATAATATATATTTAATTAAAATAAAAATATATATATTTTTTATTATATATATATATTATATTTATATAAAATAACATTATATATATATATAATTTTAATAAAAAATAATATATTATATAATATATTTATTTATATCTGGATATATGTAAAATATGTATATATATTTTATATATATATTATATATATATATATATATATATTATATATACACACAAACATATATATATATATATGATGTGTGGGGTTTTGTGTGTGTGTGTGTGTGTGTGTTGTATGTGTTTATTTTATATATATATATATTTTTATATATATATTTTATTATATATATATCCCTTTATGTTTTGCATATATATTATATATATATATATATATATTATTATAATATATATATATATTTATATATATATATATATATATATATATATATGTATATTATATCATATATATATATATATGTATATTATGTATATTTTATTTTAAATTTTAAAATTATAATATATATTATATTATATATATACGTAATATATATCATATATATATATATATATGTATATATATATATACTTTATATAAATATATATTATATATATTTTATATATATATATATATATATATATATATTATATATGGTGTCTGGGATTCATTACCTATATTGTTGTATGCTTTTTAAAAAAATTATATATATTTTTATGAATACACACACAGTATATAGAGAAATGGGTGGGATAGATCCCGGGATATACAATAAATAAAAAGTGTTTTTGTATATATAATTGGGGCGGGGGTGTGTGTCTCTGTTTGCAGGGCACGCCGAATGTTTTTTTTCACTTATAAAGATTTAATAATTTATTTTATGCAAAAACAGAAGATATTACGGTCTAAATGATTTTTAGAAATTGTATTTTACCCTTTGTTGTTCTATGCAGAAAAAATTTCAGGAAATTTTCTTTGACAGAAGTACCGGATCAGAAACATGGACTGTAAATTTGGGGACTGACAGGCCCAGATATGCTGTGGGTAGGGGATCACACCCTTTTCATTACAGTTTGAGGCCCAAGATTAGCTTACCCCTCGGCTCCCCCCTGCCCGGCATACGAGCAAAATTCCCAAAAATTTATGTCCTATAAGACGAATAAAGAAAATTTTATAAAATTTTTTATCTAGCGTGTTCTCTAAACCTTCTTAGTAAATAATAACGTAATTTTACTTATTTAAATTTAAAAAAAATCAAAAGGGCCGGGGACAACTTGAAAATTTTTTTCCTCTGGGGGGGGACAGGGAAAAAAAGGGTTTTTAAAAAAGTTTTGTAGTCTTCTTCTTCTTCTTTGAGCTTTTTAAATAGCTTCAGCTGGAAGGGAGGTTTAAATTTGGAGCAGGGTGGTAGTCAGGGGGGGAGTGAGGGGAAGTTTTAGTATATCAGTGAGCGGTTTTGGGGAGTTGGGGTCTCCGAGTGACCTGACGTGGTCTTTTATCTGGGCGGGGGATCGCTAAAAATAGATGCCTAGTTTTCTTAGTTTTTTATAGCATTGCCACGTGGGTTTTTTATGTCTCCAAGTTGTTTCCGTGGGGTTTACATAGGAAAAAAGTGAGATAGATAGATTAGGAAAGAGATAGATGATAGTAGAAAGAGGGTAAAATAGAAGATAGATGGAGAGGGGCGAGAGAGAGGACTAGATGTAGGGTAGAGAGTGTGTAAACCGGCGGAGAGTACACAGATAAAATTTTTGTCATGTACTTCACTGCGGGGGCACAATAAATCACCCTTTCCGGAAAGGGGTGGAGGTCAGAACTGCTGCTTTGCTGCTTCTTCTGCCACTGCCTATTACCTTCTTTTCTGTGTTCCTTCTGAGAGTTTTTTTTTTTTTTTTTTTTCCCTCTGGCTGCCATTGCATATTATGACCCGTTTCCACTTCTCTGCCTCAGGGCTTTTGGCGAAGCAAACTACAGCTCCAGCCAGGATCAGGTTAAAGGCGGACGAAACACAGAGTATGATGAGCGAGAGCGATATAATATTATAATAGCATCTGGAAAAGCCCATTAATCAGATTTACAAACACAGAAATCATAGATAGGGAAGAAGAGAGAGGAAAGAGAAAAGAAAGAAAGAGAAAGAGAAGAGTAACGGAGAGTGAGAGAGAGAGAGACAGAGTCAGAGAGTGAAAGAGAGAGAGAGAGAGAGAAGAGTTAGAGAGAGAGAAGAGAGACTGATAGAGAGAGAGATCGTAGCTGTAGAAAGAAGGAGACAGACAGAGTTTGTAATTGATAAGAGAGGAGTCGCAAGGCAACAACACTGTCCCTTTTGAACCTGAAAAGTCAGGAACTTCTCTGCGTCCTTTGGCCGAAACCGACCGAACCTTCTCAGATATGGTCTTCCTTGCCTCCTGTCAGACTGGCTTGTGAAAAACTTGGTATTAGCTCTCATGTACCATGGACCGCCCTTTAGTTTTTTCTAAGAAGGTCGCAATTTGCAAGTCTGTCAGTGTAATAAGTGGCCTTGCTGCTTTTTACGCTGCCAAGAGGGGTGGCTCGTGTAGTCCCTGTCACTGTTGCCTTCGTAGGTTTCCATGGCGTCTATCTTCCTTTCTTTCTTTTTTTTTTTTCTCTGGCACTCCTGTTTACTGTCTCTAAGGTCCTGGGTTGGGTGTGGTCACTGTCCTCTTATACTTTTCTCTTCTTGGGTTCCACCATTTGTAGTTGAAGCCGCTGTTGCTGAGTCATTTTTTTCACTGCCAGATGTAAAGATAAGCAAGCCGCGAGCGATGCTGAGCCGACCCAAGGAAGCTGTAGTTAGGTCACTTAGTGTTCGAGCGTGGACTTCGCCGTGGCTCGTCGTCTCGCACTGGGGCCGGGGAGGTGAAAATGATTACGTTGTGTTGTGGTTAGGACCTGGGTGTCTGGGTATTGTGGCGGGTCCCTTGTTCAGACAGCCATAGCCCTTGCAGTGGGTGTTGTTTAGGAGTGAGAGAGGTAGTGGGTCGGGAAGAGCGGGAGTTATCGAAGAGAAGCCGTAGGAGTCGGGGCCGACTGCAGTTAAGGAGAAGCGCCAAGAGTTGGAGACGTTGAAGGGGGATAGGACAGGCGGCCGATAGAAGGAGTTGAGTAGCTGCGGGGGAGTCGTCGAGCAGGACAGACAATTGGAGGTCGTGGCAGAGAGAGTTGGAGGACGGAAGAGTTCATGAAGCAGACAGCGTTAAGACAGAGGGCGTAGTTCGGGGCTGAGTTTGTTGAGCCGAGCGGCGGAGGAGCGAGTTCGTCGCGGAGTACGCGAGGGAGTAGACGAGCGTGTAGGGAAGTTGAGAGTCAAGCGTAGCGGAGGTAGGGCAGACAGCTTTGGAGTTCGTTAGGGCGGCGTCGCGCCGGATAAGACGGCGAAGGTTTGCGGAGCGCGTTAGCAGCGACTTGAGAAGCGGTGTGAAGGAGAGGGCAAGGGTGGGCGTGGCGCGACAGGGTCAAAGGGATGACGCGTAGAGTTAGGCGGAGGTAGGCGCCGCGTTGTGGTAGTGGTCAGTTCGTTACGCGTTGGCGTTGTTATTTTTTTTTTTGGGTTGTTTTTTTTGTTTGTATTTTCTTTCACATGAATAGAACATAATCGCGAAGCTCCCCTCTGTATCTTTCTCTCCTCTTCGCCTCTTTTATCTCCTCCTCTTCTCTACTTTTCATCCGTTATTCTCTTCCTTTAACTTTTCACTTTTTTCTCTAATCTTAATTATTGAATGTTCCTCTCAAATTCCTATTCTAATTCTTCCTCTCCTTCACACTCTAATAACTCTTCTCTCCTTATCTTATTAACTACTCTCTACTTTCTCAGTACTCCTACCTAAATAGATGTGGCTCGTGTGTGTTGTGTGTGTGGGAGGGGTGGGGGGGTGGGTGGGTGTAAACACAAGTTTTGGGACAGCAATAGATAAAAACACGTCCTATTCTACAAGTTCTTACAGCCATGTACTGTCGTGGAGTGAAACTGGTGAAGTAGAAGTGTTCCCTTAGTCGGAAGCCCTTGTAGGATGGGTTGTGTCATCTCCGGGTGATTCCTGCTTATGTCGATGAGGATTCTGAAAGTCCACGTTTGGAAAGGAAAAAGAGCGGATAAAAGGCGGGGAGGGGGGGGGGGGTGGTGATTAGCTGGAATGTTGCATTGAATACAAGGACGATGAGTCCGAGGCCTGAATTCTGCATGGCATGTTGATTCCAGTGCAACAGTGTTTCTGAACTTTCGTTAAAAACGACTAGCGAGGGAAAGATTTTCGAGGAGGCTCGGTGCTCCACCTGCTGTTCTCTCTCGCGCAAATGGTAGTGAAGGATTTTTCGACTTGCACAGGAGAGTGTGGGGAAAAGGAAAAAGACAGATTTGGGTGCTGTCTTGTTTGAGGCATTTTCCGGCAATCGTGCACTTACTGCTATGATCGAGTGAAGACACAAGGAAAAGATACTCAGCCAGACGCGATGGAGTGTTTGTTTGCCCTTGTCTGCTTGCATTATTCAACTTCTGACTTGTATGTTTGATGCCTGGGGAGGTGATGGGGGAGGGCTAGCGTGCGTGGGCGGTTGGGCGTGGCACGGGCTGTGGGTATTGGGCTTTGGTGCAACACGAGTGTTTGAGAGTGCAGGGTATACTTCCCTGTCCTCCCTCTCTTTCTCCCCTCTATGTCTCCGTTTTCTTTCTTCTACACTCTATTTGTCTCTTTCATCTCCTCCATTCTGTACACATACTACAATGCATCAATGCAATTTCTAATTTTTCTTCATAATTTTTCTCTCTTTACATGTGAATGAGGTTTTAAAAGTATTATATAAAAAAAAAGCAAACAAAGATTCAAAACAAGGTCCTGTTCTTTTCCTGGAAGAACATTTAGCTCAAATTGCAAAGAGAAAAAATAGGAGACCTGAACAAATGATTTCGATTCTACAAGTGTGCACGATTGGCGCTCTGAGGTGAGTTTCTATTAGTTTTTGCTTGCGCAGGTTTGAATGTTACTTTATAACTACTCTTCTGTTGTAATGGATACAGAGTTGAATTCTCGATAATGACGTGAAATCGTGTGATTGATGTGATGGCGATGATTGTGAATTGAATAATATCTCAAACCAATCATTTATCTCATTCAAGGAACAAAATACAAATGATAGTGCTGAGTCTCAGGTGTAACATCCAGGGTATGAAAGAAGGCCCAAAGCAGCTTGAATAACTTTCAGGAAAATTCTGAGCCACGTTGAACTATTAAAGGTAAGGTGGGGAAGTCGCCTGAGGAATTTTGTAGATTGATATGGACAGATGTCTATCATTTGATTATTTATCTTATGGCTTGTTCCTGGCTCTCCTCTTGGTATGGCCTGGGCTTTCGAGCCCAGTCAAAGGTTACAGAATATGTCCTTTGTTGCCAAATGTTACCTTCCCTATGGTGGGCAGGGGAGGGGGAGGGGGTGAGGGTCAGCCGTTACGGCGCATGGCCAAAGTGAACTCGGCTTCACGTGAATGGAGAGCGATGTGTGGGCCAGGATGATACTTGATACACTGACTCTCGTGCTTGTACTCTCTTCCCCTGTCTGTCTACTCATTATTGACCTTTACCCACAAACACACACTTATATGCATGCGCATATTTTATTCCACATAGAATCACTAAAGGATACAAGAGGCAGATGAATTGTCGTTACGCCTTGTATTCAGAGCTGGAGGGAAAATGACGGGAAAAGAATAATGGAAATTGAAGGTATGTTTATAGGTATATAGGGTATGAGTAGATGAAATAATAATACACACACCGCCAATGTGTACTATATATATTATTATATTATATATTATATATATATATATATATATACACATATGTATATACATATGCATATATATATATTATACTATATATATATTTATCTTATATATTTTATTTAGTGTATATATATATATATATATTTTGTATAGAGAGAGTAAGAGAGAGAAGAAAAACACACGCATTTATATATTTATACGTATATGTATATTCATTCATTTGTTTTGGCCTATTCTAGCTTATACTTCTTTATGTTGATGTTTACCGCATTCGATGGAATAAAAATGAAAAATGTGAAATAAAATGTGAATTAACTAGTTTCTGATTGAATTCGGCGAAAGGTCCATGGGCTTCTATTGAAATGTATAATATAAGTCTAGTGGGCGAAGACGGGTCCCATTGCACCTAAAGTACGCGAGATGAGAGACTGGGGGAGTGAGATTACAAATTGACTAAAAGTAGATAAACTTATTGTTGTCAGGGCAAGGTAGACACCATTAAGCGCAAGGCCAAGTTTTTGAGGTTTGCACGTTTTGACGATAAGAAAAAAAAGGAGCTAAAAAAAACTTAGAGGTAACAGTACATCGTTTATTGGTATATGTGTTATAACGCACCCATATGAAACACCACACGCCCACGTAAACATATAGGAGAAAGACGTCTTCCCATGCATCTCCATATAACGCTGGATCTTTTCTGTTCGACGAATAGGAACCAGAAGAGAGAGTAACGAGGAACTAGCCCGGCATGCAGACAGCTAACCGCCAAATCCATCTGTAAACCTGGGAAACCTCTCAGCTAGGAGACCCTATAACTGCCCAATCTAGTGTCATGAGCTGAAACCAAGTGATCTTTCCAGGAATAACAAAGCATCCTGGAATTATTTTATTTTCTTTTATTTTCTTTTATTTTTTTATTTTTTCTTTTTTTCTTTTCTTCCAAATTAGAAGAAAAAGACAGACCTTATTCCTTCCGTAGTCATTGCATGAATCCAAAGGCTACTAACTATTCATAATGCAGCCTGTTAGCGTCCATGGTATCTTCCCAAGTCGGTTCAAAACAATAGCCCTGGTAACGCCCTTCAGACATAAGGTCAAGAAAACCGCCCAACAGTGACGGAAAACTTTAAGACCGCATTCTCTCTCCTAGAGAATTCCCAGGAACGATCCTGTAGAAAAATTAATTTATGGACGACTACAAAGCCATCTGTGAGAGTAACAATCTTTAAAATGAAAGGCAGATATGGTTTCCAGCGAATCACGCGGAGTAACCACTGAATAGCTATCGCATACAAGGAAATCCCGCCTCATATGCGTCATGTTAGCGAATGTGAAAAGAAAGTAAGTAAATTGCCAATTACTTCATATACGCCGAGACATAACTCAATATTACCTTCCCCACGGAACAATTTATCAAAAATGTCTCCACTGACCAGAAGCATTGAAACTAGCAATAAGTTTGAAGGAGCCTAGAGATTCAAAACTAACAAAAACAGATTCCTATAATACGTGATAACAAAACAATGCCAGGATACGTCACATGTAAACGTACGGATATGAAAAGTGCTGGATAATACTTGGGATTAAAGTAACGAAAACACGTGGCGTGTGTGTGTAACACAGTCAACAATACGAGCATATTCATCATGCTTAGTGACAGCATCACTGACAAAGCTTTAAACGATTTTAGGTTGCCCAGTGGAAATCAAACTATGAATATACAAAATCCACTGGTGAGACTCAATATTAGTCTGGAAATATCCGGCCTCGTCCCCCTTTCCCTGCTAAAAAACACAATTGTCCTTGACTTGTGGCAAAAGATTACCTCGTAGCCATTCAAAATAAATCCATCCTATGGGAGTCAAAGGAACAGATGGCCAGACCACGTGACCTTCATTAGATAATTACATATCACTTTACAAAACTGGAATGTCCATCAAACATCCGTGTCCACAAATTGCCAGAGAATTATCTGGAACACGTTGGTGAGTATCTTGAAGATACTTAATTATGAAAAACTAAATGATCAACAAACGAAAAACACGGGGAAGGCGAACGAACTCCTGATGGTGGGCTCCAGTGCTACTTAGTAGAACCTGCCGAACCAATGTATACTCGCGGAGAAAAGAAATAATTAGGCAGACACAGTAGTCAATTGCCTTACAGCCGTCTGTTAGCTCATTGGTTAGCATGTTGATCTTCACATCCCTGTGGTCGGCAGATCGAGCCTTCCCGCTGCCAGCTCTGTGAGCTTCACTGCCCCTTGGCGGTTACTGACGTAGCTGTGGCACTGTGCGTTGCGGTTAAGGGACCCAAGCTCAGATCGAGTCAACACTCGTTGTTGGCACCATTCTCTCACTGAAGTTCAGCACCCGTCTAGCACAGGCTGGGCACGCGCGTCACTGCATAACAAGCCCGGCGTAGCTAAACTGCTCGCAAATTGGGGGGCTTAAGTCCTTATCAGTAATGCAAATCCCTAGTGCCTGACTTTCCTTCTCTCCTAAGGGAGTTCGGTGGGAGAGAGGGGAAGTGCACTTGGCTGAGTTTGCAGACCTTAGGACTAGTAGCAGCAGATTGGTCAGCAAAGTGCCGGCACGCCCAGACTGCGCAACCGACCTAGGAAAATTGAAATAGACGAATGATGAAGAACTCCGTGTATAAAAAGGTACATTAGACAAAGTGAAAGTACGCTTTGCACCAGCGGTTTTACCTTTTGTAACAAACAACATAAAAATAACTATGGCTGAAGCGGTCGGTGTCGGAGCATCGATCTGACGGTAAACTACGCCCGAACAAATACAGCAGCGTAGTCGCAGTTTATCTGCCGAAATCATACGGCAATTTCGAAGACTATTGGGAATCATTAAACAACCCTGTACTAATTACACCAGACTTATTTCCTCCACTGTATTTTTCCCTAATTATAAAGAAAGAGTGTAGATGTGAAAGAAAAAAAGATGTGATAGGTGTCAACATGCCAATCTTAGGTTGAAGGAGGAGTTACAAGATTTTATTGTCATTTATGGTACATAACTACTATTGTAAACTTAAATATTTATGTGTTAAAAAAGAGCGGGCGCCCTATCTAATCTGTTCCTGCAGCAAAAATGAGCTAAAATATTATCTACCCCCCAGACCACCAGTGCTTGCCGAGACTGACACGTGACCGAATGCTTGCAACTGTAACTGAGTGCCATCATCTTTTAGGACAAGCTAGGGTGAGCGCCCCCTGCTTTTATCTTTCCCACTTTATACTTCTTTTTAGGTAGTAGTTTACCATTTAATATTTCCTTCCTCCCTCTCTTTCTGAGAATCGCGATTCTCCACTTTTTCTTTGTATTGTATTTCATACGGACACGGCACTGGGCACATGGACACATGCGGGCACGCACCATATACGGTGCTTGTGCACACTATAGAAGGTGATAAAACAGAAATTTGGAAATAAGTCACAAAAAACCTGTCTTACACCCTAGCCATATTATCATTTTTATAGTAGTTGCATTAGTGTTGTTATTATCTTTCTCCGTATTATGTTATCTTTTTATAGGGAACTAGAAAGAAAATTAATTTTTCAATTTGAGGGTTTTCCCAATTTGGGATCCCTTCTAAACTTTTTAAAAAATCCCCAAAAAAGGATTTTTCCCCTGACACCAACTAGAAGGGGGGGAGAATTTTAAATATATTTTACATAAAATTTTAATTAAAAAGCGCTAAATGGGTAATGATTTTAAGTATCTGTTTTCCATTTTTTCTCTTTGCGGGGGGGGAGGGAGTCTCATCAGGGGGGGGGCCGACGGCTGGGACCCCAAACCCGGGGAAGGGGCGGGAAATTTTTGGAGGAGGGGCAGGAAACCGGGGGGTCAGAGGAAAGGGGAGGGGCAGCAAGTTTTCCCCCGGGGGCGAAAAAGACCCAACTCGGCAAAACAGGATCCCGGGCGAAGAAAAGGGGGCCGATTGATGAACGAATCCCGCCAAGCCCGAAAGCAGCGACGAGTCCAGCGGGCAGAGTGTGGCAATTTTAGGGGTTTTTTACAAGCAGAAAATGCTGAGGAATTTTCCCGCAAGCAATAAATGGAGGGTGAATTTTTTACAAGCAAAAAAAGGGGAGCCCCCCCTTCGCATACAGAAAAACTGATGAATTTTCAGCAATCAGAAAGTAAAAAACAAGTCTTTACAAGGGAGAAAAGGGTGACTTTTTCAGGGAAGCGGGTGATGGCGACGGATCTTTCCAAAGGTTTTACAGTGGTCGGGCGCAGTGCTCCGTCATGAGTAAAGGATTTAGTCTCCGATAGAAAGGGGAAAAGGGACCAAGGAAAAGGGTGATGAAGAACCCTAAAGGGGAAGAAGAAATATATATATATATATAATATTTAAATATATTATATACATTTTATATATATTTTATAAACATATACAAATAAAATTTAATTTTATTTTTATTTTTATATATTAAAATATTATTATATATGTAAAATAATATATATATTTTTTATATATATATATATATTTTATTTAAAATATATTTAAAAATATAAAAAATTCCCAAAAATATTTTAAATTTCATTTACATATATATGTATATTATAAAAGATAAAAAAAAAGAAAAAAAATTTTTAAAAACTATAAAAAATATTGTAAACAATTATATATATTTTTATTATATATATTATCTAAAATATATATATATATAATTATATAAATTTTAATTAAATTATATTTATATATATAAAATATATAAATTAAAATTTATATTTTTATATTTTATATATATATTTATATTATATTATATTTATGTTATTTTTAAAACTATATATACAATAAAATTTAAAACACCCATACAATTTTTTGTGTTTTATATAATTAATATATATATATTATATTTTATAATATAATATAAAATTTTTAAAAAATATAATAAGTAATATACAATAATATTAATTTTATATTTTATATATATTTTATTATATATATAAAAAAATTTTAAAAATTATATATTATATATTATTTATTTAATAAATATAATATGTATTATATATAAAATATTTATATATATATAAAATATAATATATATTTTTGCCATAAAAATTTATAAATATATATATATATATTTTTTAATTTTTATTAAAAATATATATTATAAAATATATATTTTTTTTATGTGTGTGTAGGTTGGGGAATATATATATATACACA
>NW_028234442.1:14892108-14902108 GCF_977035675.1 Penaeus japonicus
GATGAAAGTGCTGAATCATCGCTACGCACGACGAGTGACGTCAGCATGAGAGCTACAGATGCACGCAATTGCAACTTGAACACTTCGTCAAGCGTATGTTGGAGTTGTGGCTCTGTCTGTCTGTTTGTTTACTTGTTTTTGTTTTTCTGTCTGTCTGTTTATATGTCTGATTTTCTTTCTTTCTTTCTCTCTCTCTTTCTTTCTTTCTCTCTCTCTCTCTCTCTCTCTCTCTCTCTCTCTCTCTCTCTCTCTCTCTCTCTCTCTCTCTCTCTCTCTCTCTCTCTCTCTCTCTCTCTCTCTCTCTCTCTCTCTCTCTCTCTCTCTCTCTTCCTCTTTCTCATTCTTCCTAGCCAACTGCAACCAAAATTACACCCATTTAGGAACAAACAAGCATGCAATTTCATACAAACCGATGCTTGCCCTCTGTTAAACAACAACAAAAAATGCAAATGAACTCGTGCACAGACATAATCGTACATTCACACATACATGGACAAAATACGATGGAATTTGCTTCAAAGAAAAAATCAAGCACACATAATCAGAGAGAAACACACAAAGAGACATACATACAAACATACAAAGGCCGATAAACCCCGAAAACACACACACACGTACACACACACATACACACGCACATAAACACACATACACGCAACGCACACACACATACGAATAATTTCAAACGCACACACACAAAACACACATACACACACTTACACACGCACATAAACACCATACACTCAACGCACACACACATACGAGTAATTTCAAACGCACACACACACACACAAACACAAGAGATAATCGCTCTATCTCTTCCTACCATTAAGCACCATAAATGACCTTAACACAGCACATCCATTCACTTCTTTATAAGGCTGGCGAGCACAATTGGCCATAAAGAAGAGGCTTTTACAACCGTTCGCCGTAAGCCTGGATTAGGCGTGACGTCATCACCCCTTACACGAACGACCGCGTGAATGCGAACAAATGAACACAGAGAAGCGCAATGTGGGTAAACTTCCTTGGGCGATTTGATATGAATATTCATGTGGGTATATACGCGTTTGAATGTCTTTGGGTAGATGGTAAATTTGATAAAGCGGTCGTATGCATAAACGGACAGATAATTTAGGAGATGAAAGAGTGAGAAAGGATGACTTTTTTAAGATCAAAAGATACGAATGATAAAAAAGAGAAACTCTAGTAAACATAAATAGAAAAAGAACAAAAATGGTAACACATATAGCAACACAAAAAAAAAAAAAAAAAAAAAAACTTTTACGTAGAAAAAAAATCTTAACAGATAAAGTCTCAAAAAAGAGAATTTTAAGAATATAAATAAATTAAAAGTAAACCAAACGAGGCATGAACGATAAAATAAAATGTATTGATAGGATGGGTATAAAAGGAAAGAATTATAATAAGAAATCGCACTCACACACTCACACACGCAAAGCATACACAAGAGAGCGCAAACAAGAACACTCACGCAAACACTTATAATACACACACACACACGAGAGAAAAAAACATACAGTACACACACGCCCACACGAGAGAAAAAAACATATACAGTAAACCCAGACACTTACACGAAAAAAAAAATATATATATAGTACACACATGTGCGCAGAAGAAAAACACACAGATCACTCACACACACACGAGAGAGAGAGAAAAAACAAAACAGTATACACATAGACACGAGAAAAAAGTACGAGAGAAAAAAAGAAATACAATGCACACACACAGACACACACACACACACGCACACACACACACACACACAAACAGACAAACACACGCACCCGAGAAAAAAACACACACACACAAACAAACAATCACAACCATTCCACAAACAAATAAAAAAAGGACAAAAAAGACATTAAAAAAGCGCGCGCCGAAGGGAATTTTCTGACGCACGGAACTCGATCGTCATCTGTTTTGCGGGCGCATCTGGCCTCGGCAAACAGACGTCCGAAGGAGCATTCACGGCCACGCATTCTTGCCGTTGGAAAAAAATATATATACTTTTTTTTTTTTTTTGACGGCTGTTTGAGTGACCGGAGGAAGCATGGTTGTTTCATTTTTATTTTTATTTGTTTGTTTTTCTTTGTTTGTGCAAGTGTTGGGTTTCTTTTTTATGTGTCTTGCTTTGTTATTCTTATTATCATCTTCATTATTATTGTTATTATAGCTATGAATATAATTATTATTATTGTTACTATCATTGTTATTATCATTGTTATTATCATTGTTATTTTCATTTTTATTATTATCATTTTTATTATCATTATCATCGTTATTCACATTATCGTTGTTATTATGATAATCATTATCATTAGTACTATCATTTTTATCATTATTATTATTATTAATATTTTTTCATCATCACTATTATTATGATCATCCTCATTATCAGTATTATTGTTGTAGTCTTTCTCATTTTTATCAACATTTTTATCATCATTACTATCATTATCTTCATAGCTATCATCACCCTAACCATCGTCATTATCATTATTATTATTGTTACAAATCATATGACTAATCATTTTATCATAAATAATATTAGTATCATTATTATAACAAAACCAAGTACAATTATTATGTATATCAAAGCAAATGTGGTGAAGATAATATAGATGATAATGATGATAAATGATGATAATGATAATTATCATAATAATGACAGTGGGGGTAATATGTAATGAGGAGAATATCTAGTAACCATGTAGAGCGCACGCCTCCGCCAACGCCCAAAAATCTAGTTTCAGAATACATTAGTCTACATCAAATGTGTAAATGTGAATCATTTAACTGCCTCCTGAATCCGTATACAGATCTCATTATCAAAATCGAATAAAACTCTCCCATGGCCATAATTCTCATATATTGACGTATAATAATAATTTCATAAATAACAATAACAACAGCAACAAAAACATATCAAGGATTTTGTAAGCAACAGAAACAAAATATAAAACATTAATGGCACACTCCCTCGCCATCGATGTATTGCAGATCAACTCAACATTTCGTGACGTATTGCACAAGCTTGGCACTCAATTGCAAGATAAAGAGAAAGAGAGAAATATCGTAAAGGAAGTGATAACGCGGATTAACCCACTGCCTTGCAACACGCCCATACCATGAGCGTTTTTGATGCGAGGCGTGCAAGGTGCCATTGCAAATCTGGTTGATTAGGCGAGTGGCACTAGGAGTGAGAGAGAGGAAGATTGCATATAGTTGCATAGTTGTTTTGTTTTTTCTTTGTCACAATAAAGATAATATTTCGTACCTAGGAGTGAGAGAGAGGAAGATTGTATATAATTACATAATTTTGTTTTTTTTCTTTATTGTCACAATAAAGATGATATTTCGTACTTCGTTCCTAGATTCGTGTTAATCATGTTACTAAGACTAAGAGACTAAAAAAAATATTTGCCTAATCATCGCCAGTGCCATAATGATACCCAATTCTTAAAACATGACGAAACACTAAAAAGTAAAGATTTTTATTTCTCTAATGTACAAACGAGAAGGAGTTAGGATGATAAAAAAAGAAAAAAAAGATAGAAAAAAAGTTGCATGTCTGTAATGGGTTGAGGGATGGAAGTAGGAAGATGAGGAAGAAGAAAATAGGGATGATAAAAGGGGAGGGGGGGGGAAGAAGACAATGAGGAGGAGAAAAAATAAGAAAAGATGCAGAGGAATGATAAAGAGAAGGAGGAGGAATATGATGGAGGTGAAGAAGAAGATGAAAAGAAAAAGAAGATGAATAGGATGATGGTGATGATAAAGAAGAAGACGATGATGAAGAAGAAGAAGAAGAAGAAAAAGAAGACTGTTGCACTACATTGACCTTTTTAACAATCGGCCTTGAACTTGTATAGTAACGGGACCCTTCTTAGCCTTCCGTTGCAATTTTGCAGGTATTGCAGGTTACAACTAAGAGATTGCAAGGGATCGCACAGGAGAGGAAGGAGAGAAGGAAGGGCTTTTAGAAGGAAGGAACTAATTAAGGAAGTTATGAAGGAGGGAAGCAAGGAATGAAGCAATGGAATAAATGAAGGAATAAAAGAGAGAAAAAAAACTAAGAAAGAAGGGAGGAAGGGATTGAGGAGGATAAATGAAGGAGGGAAGCAAGGAATGAAGCAATGGAATGAAGGAAGGAATAAAGGAAATAATTAAGCAACTAAGGAAAGAAGGGAGGAAGGGATTGGGGAGAATAAAATCTAAGGAATGAGAGAAGGAAGGAGGGAGGGAGGGAAGGATGGAAGCAAGGAATTAAAGAACGAAGGAACGAATTAGAGAAGGAAGGGGAGGAAGAGAAGGAAATAAATATATATTGAATAAAGGAGGGAAGGAGAGAACACAGACAACATAGCAAGATATGAAAGTAAATAAATAAAGGTTAGACGAAGAAACGAAGGAAAGAATAGAAAGGGGAAAAATCAACGAAATGGAGAAAGGAAAGATAGATAAAAGGGAAGAAAGAAAGACAGGAAAAAATAAGAAGAAAATGAGAGAAAGAAAAGAAAAAGGATGAATAGGAAGAGGAAGACCAGAAAGAGAGGAAGAGAAAGAGAAGAAAAAGGATGAATAGGAAGAGGAAGACCAGAAAGAGAGGAAGAGAAAGAGAAGAAAAAGGATGAAGAGGAACAGGAAGACCAGAAGGAGAGGAAGAGAAAAGGGAAGAGAAAGAGAAGAAAAAGGATGAAGAGGAAGAGGGAGACCAGAATGAAAGGAAGAGAAAAGAGAAAGAGAAAAGAGAAAATGAAAAGGAAGAGGGAGACCAGGAGAGGAAGAGAAAAAGGAAGAGAAAGAGAAAATGAAAAGGAAGAGGGAGACCAGAAAGAGAGGAAGAGAAAAAGAAAAAAAAAATAATAGGAAGAGGAAAGTAATGAGAGTAAGAGAAAAAGGAAACATAAATAGGAAGAGGAAAATAAAAAGAGAGGAAGAGAAAATATAAATAGGAAGAGGAGGACCAAAAAGAGAGGAAGAAGAAGAGGAAGAGAAAGAGGGAAATAAATCAAAGAAGTAAAGCAGTGAGCCTCAAACAAGAGGTAGAGCAGCGCGAGTGATGCACAGAATTTTCTGCTCATTAAAAAGACACATATTATTTCTCTATTAATTGAAAATAATTTTTATACGTATATTTTTCAGGGTTTTTCTCCTATTCAATTCTGGAGGATTTATTATCATTCTTTGTTTATTAGTATTATCATTATTTTTTTTATTTTTATTATTATTTTTTTTTGGGGGGGGGTATCTTTTTGATCCTGCTAATTCATGAGAGATTTTAATTTTGTTGCTGTTGTTGTTGCTTTGATTTCAAGAGGGACTTTTTCATGTTTATATATATTTTTGTTTTATTCATTTGTTTATCTTGAAATCAGAAGGGATTTGTTTCCAAGAGTATAAATGATGAAGAATCAAGAAAAATATAAAAGTAGAAGACTAACTACTAAAGAAATTATGTATATGTATATACATGTGTTGTGTATGTGTGTGTGTGAGTATGTGTGTAAAAAAAAATAATAATAAAATAAAATAAAAATAAATAATAATAATCACGAATGAAACTGAAATGAAAAATCATAATTACGAATAATAATAATAATTAAAAAAAAAGAGAAAGAAATTCCTGAAAATAAAACCCGCACAGGAAAAGGCAGCTAAAGAGCGGGGAAGCAAGGAGGCCGGAAGAGAGCAGGCCAAAGAGGAAAGAGACCCAGAGGGAAAAGGGTTGTGAAGCAAGGGAGCGCATCACGAACCATCTGCCACGGTTAATGACCAGCTCTCCAGCCTCTAGATACATGCGCCCCCTCCCCCTCCTCCCTCCTCCCCTTCCCCCCCTCCCCCCTCCTCCCCTTCCCCCCCTCCCCCCCTCTTCCCTTGCCTCTAGATACACCCGTTCAACCCCTACCTCCCTCCTTATCCCCTTCTCTCTCCTGCCCCCCCCCCTCCCCCGCCTCCTTCTTCTTCTTCTCTTATTCCTTGTGTTTCTATCTCCCTTTCTTTGTCTACTTACTTCTTTTCTCCTCTCTCCCCTCGCTTCCTTCCCTCCTATCTCCCTTTCTTCTTGTCCCCTTTCTTCTCTTTCTCCTTCTCTCCCTCTCTTTTTTTCTCTTTTCTTCCTATCTCCATTGCTTCTTCTTTCCCTCTTGCTGCTTTCTTTCTGTCCCCTTTCTTTCCTCTCTCTCCTTTCTCCCTACCTCCCTCTCTTCCTTATTTTCCTATTTCGTCCTCCTCTCTCCTTTCTTCGTTTCTTCCTACCTCCCTTTCCTCCTCCCTCCCCCTCCATCTCCTCCACCCATACATCCCCCTTTTCCTTGTCCCTCCCTCCTTTTCCTTCTCTCCTCTCCCCCTTTCTCAACCCCCTCCCCTCCCTCCTTCCCCCCTTCTCTAACCACTACCACTACCCCCCCCCCTTACATATAACTGAAGAAGAGTAATTAGTAACGATTAAAAGACATAGCGGGAAATAATAGTAATTATCGTGGAAGGATAGTTAATGACGAGTAAGATGGTGAAGCGAAGGTCGTTGTTAGTTGTTAGTCTTAAAACAAAGAAGTCAAACGACGACTGTGGTTGTAAGCATAGTGTAGACACGAGACTGTTAACAAATTCGGGAGCAGATAATCAAGGGAGACTGAATTAAGGGGAGACTGAAGTAGATTTAGTTCAGTCTGGCAAAAAGGGGAGTTCTCTGCCTGAAGGATGATGATTGGTTGTTGTAAATATAAATAAAAGCTATCATTATGGCGGGATTTATTTTCTCCCCGACAATCTAAGCAGACATACACAATAAATAGTAATAATAGAAAATGATAATAATAACAATAATGATAAATGATAAAGAATGATAAAGAAAATAACAAAGAAAATGTTGACTGAGTCCCGTGCCAGCAAGAACACACACCCAGATCCTATCAATACAAGGATCCTAACAATACAAGGATCCTATCAATACAAGGATCCTATCAATACAAGGATCCTATCAATACAAGGATCCTATCAATACAAGGATCCTATCAATACACGGATCCTATCAATACACGGATCCTATCAATACAAGGATCCTATCAATACAAGGATCCTATCAATACACGGATCCTATCAATACACGGATCCTATCAATACACGGATCCTATCAATACAAGGATCCTATCAATACAAGGATCCTATCAATACACGGATCCTATCAATACACGGATCCTATCAATACAAGGATCCTATCAATACACGGATCCTATCAATACACGGATCTCCAGGCTATACCGAGTCAAGACCAGACAAAGACTCACCTCCAGTTGTAAAGGAAATAGTCTTGAAAAGTCATGACCTTTGCGTAAGTGGTTTGAGCCAGAGCCAGAGATCAGCTGGCTTACATAATGCGACCTCTTTACGTGTCAGTGACTTCTGTTATGACACTCGTCACCTGGAAACGTGTGGTTCGATCATGTGACCTGGAAAAAAAATGTCAAGAACTGTTTGACTTCGTTTTCTAGTTTGTTTGTTTTTTTCTCATGCTTGTCATTGTTTACCAAGGGGCAGGGTTGTGTGGGCTGTATATATTATATAGAGTAAATAGTTTATAGTTTAGACTCTGCGTGTGTGTGTGCGTGTATGTGTGTGTGTGTGTGTCTGTGTGTGTGAATACACACACAGACACACACACACACACACACACACAATGTATATATATGTATATCATATATGTATATGTATATATATATATATGTGTATATGTATATCATATGTATATATATATCATATATATATATTTATGATATATATAGAGAGATATAGATGGATATGCGTGTGTGCTTGTGTGTGCGTCCTGTCTGTATGCCTCAACGCGGGAATATAATTTTTTTTTTATTTACGTGTATAGTTATCCCCCCCATCCTCCCCCCCTATCCTCCCCATCATCATCATCTTCCTTCCTTCCTTCCACCTGCTTTCCTTCTTTCCCGCAGCCAAGCGGCCGTGTGGGGAAATGACCGGAAATCCAAGTCTCAGGAGCTGTCCCGTCGCCGCCCGTCGGAAGCAGAGACCGGGAAAAATTGAACTCAAAAATAGAACTCTCCTTTGGGTCTTTGTGTGTATGGGGGGGAGGGGGGAAGGGGGGAAGAGGGGAGGGGGAAGGGGGAAGAGGGGAGGGAGGGGACATAAGAGAGATAAGGAAGGAAAACGAGGAATAAATATTAGTGTGTATATGTGTATATTATTTTGTGTATATAGATATGTATTTATTATGTGTATAAATATGCATATATATTTATATGCATATAATATATTTATTCATACTTGTATATATATACCCATTTATTATGTGTATATATGTATATATATTCAAAAATAAAACTCCCCTTTGGGTCTTAGTGCGTATGGGGGGGAAGGGGGAAGGGAGGGGGGGAGGGGAGGAAGGGGGAAGGGGGGAGGGAGGGGGGGAGTGAGTTAGGGGGCAGGGGACATAAGAGAGAAAATAAGGAAGGAAAACGAGGAATAAATATTAGTCTCTGTGGTGAGATTGAATGATAGTTTGCGAGCAGTTGAGCGGTCGTAGAGAACCACTTGCTGTCATGGCGGTGGTTTGTGTGTCTCAGTGGTCGTTCGGGTCGTTATATCGTACGTCACTTTTATTATTCTTGAGTGTGGTTGAGTTGTATGCGCTCGTAGTTGACGTGGCAGGTGATTACGGCGTGTATGTTGCTGTCTTTTTTTTATGTGCAATTATGGAGTTGAGGCCCAGTTGATCTTGAAGTTTTTTAATATATATTCGAGTGAGGAAGTAGATAGAATAATGAGAATGATGATAAAGCGGAGGGAAGGGAACGTACAGAGAGACAAGGCATATGGAAGAAGATTCAAGAACCATAAGCGAACAAAAAAAAAAAAAGAACGAATAATGTTAAAATGAAGACTCCATTCTGACAAATGTTGAAAATTTATGAATGAGAATGAATAACTTAACAATTCAAGATTTGTACAATCAACGTTATACTCATTGTAAACTAATCCATTGCAATGGAAACCTCAACTAACGTTCCTCATTACGAAATTGTGAGTTCTAAGCAATACCTCATTCTAACATGCAGCAGAGAAATAATAAGAATGAGAATGAAATGGGTGAAGAAAAATGAGTGAGAAAATGTTTAAGTTGAGTGAGGTGGGACAGACAGACAGACAAAGAGTGAGATTGAGTGATTATGATGAAGCAATAAACACGATAAAAAGAGAATGAAGAAGAAGCGTTAGAAAATGACAGAATGAAGGGATCGGATGAAAATAGAAGACTGACAAAGTTGGATGAAGCAAAACGTAAAAACATAGGAGACCGGATGAGAAGATGAGATTATGAGTATTGGACAAAAAAAAAAAAAAAAAAAAAAAAAAAAAAAAAAAAAAAAAAAAAACGAAAAAGAAAATACAAAAATGTATATGGGCAACCGGCGGGGATGAGATAATTGGACAGAGCAAAACGTTAAAAAACAGAGGGAACCAGCGAATAAAAGAGAGAGAGAGTGTGTGAGAGAGAGAGAGAGCTAGCGAGCAAAAGAGAGAGAGAAAAAAAAGAAAGAGAGAGAAAGAAAGAGAAAGATAAAGAGAGAGTGAGCGAAAGAATGAGAGACAGACAGACAGAAAGACCGCGCGATTTATCTAAAGGAACACGCAATAAAGAATATATGGAGTGAGGAAGAGAATAAGGAAGAGTATAAGGGAAGCATGAGGAAGCCTTTGGAAGAAAGGCTTGTGTGAAGACCGCAGTACTGTTAACGCCCGGAGGCAGGCGACGTAATGGCGAAGAACTCGAGCATTTTGCTTTACTTTCCATAATCTTCTGTTTGTTCTCTTTTGATATATATTATTTTCTTAATTCATAGTTGTTATTGATCCTTTGTGCGTTTTTCCTAGCTTTACTACTCTCATTTATGTGTGTGTGTGTGTATATATATATACATATATATATATATTATATGTT
>NW_028234442.1:14912108-14924608 GCF_977035675.1 Penaeus japonicus
ACTGCCATTACAACTGCCAGGGTCACGACACGATTTGGAGCAGTTTCCCAAACTTTTCCAGGCTGGCGCCCCTTGGCTTCCAAGTGGATTCCTAGCGCCCCCCTCCCCACCCCATACGCACATGCGAACACATACTTTACTTTGGTATTCTTAAAGTTGAAAACAAGATGAAATACACGGCGTCACTGTACGTGTTGTGTCAAGCAAAAGTTCGGACTCTTGACTCCGACTTTGGCCTACGTAACAGAGCTATGCATTCGTTCATAATTTATTATCTATATCCTATTATATTTCTTTCTTTCTTTGACATCATAAAGAAACGTCAGCACTGGACATGACGTCACAAGCAAGTTATCTCAGGCAAGAATGACGTCACAAAGGAAAGGCCTTCCTTGATGATGACGTCACAAAGGAAACATACCACTTGAATAACTCGTCGTATCCACTCAGAAAAGGAGGAAGGCCAAAGGGAAAATATATCTTTGACAATAACATAAAAAAGTTGTCGCTCTTACCAGCCTTAAAACCACAGCATGACGTACCCCTGGCGGGGTAGCATGGTAGTCACGCGGGAGAGGCTCGAGTTAGCTCGCTTCGGAGATGTTTGTGCCCCTCAGAACCAGTTTTGTTCAGGGGGTCCGACCCCCCAGACCGGTCCCAGGTTCGTCCCAGAGCTGCGGGGAGGAGGAAGGAGAAATTATATACACAACAATATAAATCTATGTCATGTATATGTGTGTGTTTATATATATGTATATATTGTATTTATGTGTATGGATTATGAGAATGTAATTATATATATATATATATATATATATATATAATATTATATATATATATATATATATATATGCATATATATATTACTTAAAAAAAATATAATATATAATAGTAATAATATATATATGTATATATAGATCTATATATATATATATATGTATTTGCGTTGTATGTTTATTTTTGTGCTAGAGTGTTAGTGCCATGTTCGTACGTGCAATATGCCGTGGGTTTTATACACGCGTAATGCATGTGTTGTTGTAGTAGTTTAACATAAGATACTTTAGCGCATAATGGCCACAATGAGCCCGCATCACACGAGGACGCCCTTTCCACAGAGCCGAACCACATGCCATACCTCCATAAACTCGCTCCTGAGCGACTTCCCATTGAACACTGGAGTACAACCTCGGTAGCCGTAACACGCCAGCACACCTCCGGGTGCCCGATCGAAAGAACAGAACCCCTGTAGTGGCCACCTGGGAGGATTACAGGAGAGAGGAAAAGGATACGATTTCGTCATTGACTCCTCCGGGTTGGATCAGTTAGATAACAAAAAATGTAGATATGCATACTTATTATTAACAGAAATCCATCGAAAGATATGGTGACATGATAGATTTTTTCTTTATCCTTTTCCATTTGATTGTCATTTCTGGTGGTGCAGAAAACCTACTATTAAGAAAACTATTGAGGGTCTTTATGTAAGTTCGTAAGGGGTACCCGTTATTGAGAAAGAAATTATCTAAAAACTTGACTTCCTTATGGATTTAAAGCCAATCTGAAAAAGCGTTAAATCCTCTAAAGAGTATTATTTTTAATTGGTATTTAATTTGAATTGCTCTCGAATGAAGGGTAAGAAATGTGTACCCAAACCTGTGAATAAAAACCCAACTCTTTCCAGAATAGGATGTCCAAAGATAGAAGACTATCTTCCTTTTCCTATTTCAACTGTGATTTTTGATATTGAGATGTTTAAAATTTAGATATGTTAGGGAATTCAGGAATTCGTTTGGCATCCTTCAAAAGTAAAAAGGTATCATCACCATACCATTTTATGGAAAAGCGGATTATAATTAAGAGGGCATTCATCAAGCCAAAACCTCTCGTAGTGGCATAAGAAACAGTTTGTAAAAGTAGGGCCAAGTGGTGAGCCATATATCATTATCATTGAATTTAAAAGGGGAATCTTTAACTGCAAAGTTTAATAATCTTGTTAGCTGGGATTTATCAAAGATCAGGGTATTCGTTTTATAACAACAAATCTTCAACAATAATTTCGATAGTTTGATTCAAAGTTATTTGATTCAAAAACATAAAAATCCCACGTCAAAGGCTGGCCACAATGAACTTGTGTTTGACGTTAATCATTTCTGAAGCAAAGTTAAAGGCGTTCTTAATTTTATATTCCTTTTTAGTCAAGGGTCCCAGGATAGGGACTAGGAATTTTAAAATATTATAGTTAAACGTGCACTTAAGCACTTAAGATGGGACGGACTGGGTTATATTAAGTACTTTTAGAAGACCATATAATACACCTTGAGATGAACCTGAGGGGGGGGAGAGATTTCTGAAAATTTATTTTGTAATAATTTGATCTTTTAGTAATGAGTTTATCTTCAGATCTGGAAATTACTGGAAAGGGATCTTCCGTTATTTGAATAAATTCAGATGAATCATTGAAGATAAGATTTACTTTGTTAATGTAATTTTGTTTATCAAGATTGACAGAACCTCTACCTTTGTCACGACTAGTGATGATAATCGACTCATCCGCTTTTAAATCATTTAAGGCTTGAATTCGGGATTGCTGTAGTGTGTAGAAAGTTTCGAAAAAGGAAGTATGGGCAACATTAGATACCAATTTCGTGAGGTAATTCCAATTTAAATGCTTTATTTCCATAAGAATTTGTTTATGACATTGTCGTAGTTTTTCAGAACTAAAGAAATGGGCAACAAAATTTATTTTAAAGTTGGGTAGGGTCAAATTCTGGCCTAATGACAGTACGTGAATTAAGTATTTGAAAGAGATTAGTGACTACTTTACTCTGGTCTATCTTGTGAGATGGAGAGATACCTAGAAAAACATGTTTTTGACATGAATGGCAAAGGCTTTTGAGATTATGTTATCATTAAAATAAGAAAATCTAGTGTGGAGGATCCAAAAATCAAAATGGTTAGTTAGCCTTTTCTTTGAAGTTAGTAGTAGCGTTATCTAATTCTTTTATAAAATATTTTATTCTTATAATCCTCTATCTAACCTCAAAGTTCAGTAATATAAATTGGAATGATTTATAAGGTCCGTAGAATGAAATGATTGTAAACTTTAAAATTAAAAACTAGTTCCACATCTTATGCAAGTTTCCAAACAGTCCAAATCAAATTTACATTTTTAAAATCTAAGGTCCAGTTTTTCTGGTTTCCTACAGTACTGAAGAGAGATTGGGCCATTCTGAACAAAACCTTTTTTCACACGGCATCTGAGTCTGATTCAAAAGATGAACACGAGAGATGAACATGAAGATAAAGGTAATAGATGATACTCTACAATTGATAAATAGATGGTTGAAGGTTGAGTTCAAAGATCTTAAAATAAAATAGGTAGGACTCTTTCTTGTTATTTAGTGTATAGATTTACGGTGTTTTTGACTTGGTATGGGTTTAAATATGCGTACGGAGGTCACAAACACTTCAACAACGAAACACAGAGGGAGTGAACAAAAGAGAGAAGAGAGAGAGAGAACGAAAGAGAGAGAGAGAGAGAGAAACAGAAAGAGACAGAGAAGAGAGAGAAAGATCGAGAAGGAGGGAGGAAGGAAGAGAAAGACGGACAGAGAGGGATTGGATAAGAATCAAAAAAAAATGTAAAAAACTCGGAAGTTTTTTGTGGTTTAGGGTTACGGGTATTATAGGTACAAGATGTGCAAAGAAAAAATAGAGAAAGAAGAGAAGAAAAGCGCGGGGGGGGACACCACTTCTAGGGCCCACCCCAACCAAAAACAAAAACAAAATGCAAAACCCTCACTCGGCATAAAAAATTTTCGGGGTGTGAGGTCATCTAACCAAAGTGTGAACGGGCGAGCGCAACACGTATCAAGTCGACTCTGCTGATTAAGAGAATACTTGTGCATCGGCAGTTGTTTGCAGAGCCTTGTCCCTCATAAAACATAAATTGATGAAGAGAATATTGTACATAATTAATTCTCAGAAATAAAAAGGGAATATTTTTTTCCCATTAAGGAAAAAAATAGTATGAATAGAGAGAAAAAGAAGAAATATTCAGAGGAAATAAGAGAAATAAAAGGAAAATATAATCTATATATAGTATCAATAATCAACTTGGACATATAACTATCAACACGAAACCGACTCAAAACAAACAAAAACAACAACAAAAACTCACACAAACGTGACATGACTCATCGGACATGTCACTCTTGCAACTTCGAGTTGATCCTGACTCACATCAACACCAACGACCTTATTGAACAGCGCCGCATAAAGCTTAGTGTTCTGGCTTGACCCACAACCCACGTCCATACATAAGTCCAGTGGCAGTGGGCTTGCTACCTGAGGGAGGGAAAGAGGGTATGGGGGCGGGGGGCGGCGTGTGCGAGAAGGAGGGAGAAGGAAGGAGGTGGGGGCAGGGAGTGGGTGTAGGTGGGGTGGGGGGGTGGAAGAGGGGAGGGGGAGGGGAAGGAGGGTGTGGAGGTGGGTGGGTGTGGAAAGTATGGGAAGGGGGTGATTGGGGTGGGGGAAGGGTTGGAAAGGGTTGATCTTGGGAAAATGGTTTATCATTATTATTCATTTTATTTATATTATGCATTTATCTATTCATCGCAGTTTATCATTTATTATTATTATATTATCATCATTATTTATGCTTGTATTATTATTAGTTTCTATGATCGATCATTATTATTATTACTATGTCTCATTGAATTATTATTTACTTTGAATCATCATTTATATATTATTACTATGAGTCTTCATATTATTATTTCTATGCTCATCTTTATTATTATTTTTTTCCCTTTTTTTGTTTTTTTTTTTTTTTTTGATTGTATTTTTTTTTTTTGTTTTGTTTTTTTTTTTTTATATGGATCATCACTCTGAGTATGATTAGTATGATCTGTATTATTATTACATATGTTAATATTTTATTATTGATTACTATATCTTCATGTTAACTGATATTATTACTTATGGATCATCATTATTGTATCATTATGTATTTTATTATGATTGCCTATTTTATGTTGTAATCATTACTATTATCATCATTATTGTTGTTCAGGTATTATCATATATATTAGGTTTTCATTATCATTTATCGATTTTTATGTTTTATCCTTGATTGTCATGTTCGATTATTATAGTCTTGACATGTATTACTAGCATTATCAGTTTTTGTGCCATCATCGTGACTCAATTATTATTTTGTATTATCCTTTTTATCCTTTTATTATTATCATTGTTATTGATTAGTATTTATGCATTATTCATAGAAATATTTTTGTATTATTATTATCAGGTATCATTATCATAAATTATCAGTTTAAATTATCATTATCGATTATCATTTACTATTGCTATATTTAATATGTGTTAACATTCTATTCACTTGTCATTATTGCTACAATCGAATATATCATTATTATTTATTTTTGATTACAATTAGCATCCTTATGATGGATGGAATTATTCATTTATCATGAATCAGTTTATGTTATACCATTTATATTTTTTATCGTCAATATCACTAATTATTTTTCATTTATTACTGAAGTATTAAGATGGTGGATGAAGAAAAATGATAAGTGGATGATATTATTAATGAATGATGAATGATTGTGTGATGATGAATGATTTAATGATATTGATAATGATGATTATGATGATGATGATGATGATTGATTGGTTCTGATTATTGATAAAACGTATAGTGATAATAACAACAATAAGGAAAATAATGCAGATAAATAATAATAATAATGATAATAATAATAAAATTATAATGAAAATAACAATAGCAATAATAACGATGATAATGATAATAAAAATAATAACAACGATGATAATAACAATAATAATTATTCTCATCCTCATTAAAAATAATTAACCTTCAAAATCATCTTGAAAATAATTTCATAAAGCTTCAAGAACAGTTACTATTTAGAAAAAAGTTACCTTCTCTTTCAAAAAGATAATTCAAAGTAACAGGCGTGTCTCGTCAAAAGCGACTCTGGGGGGACATTGGTCTTATGTACATAATTTGTTCAATCCAAATTTCTTGCTGTTTAGCGGAAAGAAGAAAAGACCATTATCAGATGATTGGTGCTGGTCAGAACTGATTGTGGTGGGTATATCAGGAGCCTGATCGCGCGATTGATCTAGCTGATTCTGTCTTGACCGATGGCCGAAAAGGAGTTGGGAAAGATCTGTGTATTGAAGGACGGTTATTAAAACAAAAATAGTAGTGATTATCATTGACATAAGATGTCTTCTCTCACTCGTCATACGGTAAGTGTTGTCTTGTGCTTTCTCAATGATTCATTAAGGAAAAAAAAAGAACAAAGAACACTGACTTTAATTCAGTGACATACAATACACCTTCATGTGTATTACTTCTGTTTTTTTTATTGAATGTTACTGTATCATGTCCATTTTCTTGTGGGGATTTGCGTGTTATGTATTGTTTTGTTGATGAATATATATGTCTGGTGTATTGTATGTCACTGAATTAAAGTCAATGTTCTTTGTTATTTTTTTTTTCTTAATGAATTTTCTGTTTACTGAACTGAACGTATTTTAAGCGTCATTTTATTCAAAACTATATGTATTTTTGAAATGTAGTATTGCCTGTTTTGTTTTATTCTCATTAGTTTGTTTCGAGTATACCTCCATTAAGCATATTGCCACCTTTTAGGCTTATTATTCTTGAGATTTTGAAGTTGTCAACGACTTTAAGTTTGGTTTGGTCTAATGTGCTATAAGAGAAGGAGAGAGAGAGAGAGAGAGAGAGAGAGAGAGAGAGAGAGAGAGAGAGAGAGAGAGAGAGAGAGAGAGAGAGAGAGAGAGAGAGAGAGAGAGACAACGTTTTGTGTTTATTTTTATAGTCTCTCCTCTATTTTAATTTTTCACCCATCCGTTTTCTATTTCAAATAACCAATTTACGTTTATTTTTCAGCAGTGACTACAGCTATTATCATCAGTACTGCTATTGTTGCATCATCATCATCATACTATTCTATTCATCATTATCAACACCACTACTACTATCACAATGTCTTCCTACCATAATGTCAACAATGGTAATGATAACCACTACTATCATTGTTTTAATAACCGTCCTTTAATACACACTCTTTCTCCAGACCGTCCCATGCACAATCACTATAGGCGCGATCAGCTGATTTACCACCACACTGACTATCAGCACTACAATCACTGATATGACTCGCAAGCAAGAATTTGGTTGAAAAATATGTGACATATAGACCATGTCCCCCAGAGTCGCTTGTGAGACGTGTTTTGGATTTTTTGAAAGAGAAGGTAACTTTTTTTCTAAATAGTAACTGTTCTTGAAGATTTATGAAATTATTTTCAAGATGATTTTGAAGGTTAATTATTTTTAATGAGGATGAGAATAATTATTATTGTTATTATCATCGTTGTTATTATTTTTATTATCATTATCATCGTTATTATTGCTATTGTTATTTTCATTATAATTTTATTATTATTATCATTATTATTATTATTATCTGCATTATTTTCATTATTGTTGTTATTATCATTATTGTTATAATCATCATCATCATCATCATCATCATCATCATAATCATCATTATCAATATCATTATCATTATCATAATCATTATCATCATCATCATCATCATTAATAATATCACCATCATTTTCACCATCTTAATAATAGTAATAAAGAAAAATAATAGTGATAATGACGATAATAATGATAATGATAATAGTAATGATTATGAAAATGATAATCATAATGATGTTAATTGTAATAATAATAATAATAATGATATTGATTGTAGCAATAATAATGTGAATAGATGTTAACGATAATTATAACAATAGTAATGATAATGATAATGATATTGATAATGATAATTTATGATAATGATAATGATAATAATAATAATAATAATAATAATAATATAATAATAATAATAATGATAATAATAATGATAATAAGGATAATAATAATAATAGTAATGATGATGGCAATAATAATGATAATGATAGTAATAATGAAAACGATAATAATGATGATAATAAGGATAATAATAAAAATGATAATGATAATGAAAACAATAATGATGATAATAATGAAAACAATAATGATGATGATAATAATGATAATAATAAAAAGGATGATAATAAAAATAATAATGATAATAATGATGATCATAGTAATAATAATAATGATGATCATAGTAATAATAATAATGATGATCATAGTAATAATAATAATGATGATCATAGTAATAATAATAATGATGATCATATATTTATTATGATGATCAGTGTTTAATATTAATAATGAGAGCATAGTAAGAATAATAGATGATGCATAGTAATAATAAAATGATGATCTTAGAATATAATAATGAATCTAGTAATTATATATTATTGAGTTAAGGATGATAATAATAATAATAATAAATGATAATAATGATGATAATAATGATAATAATAAATGATAATAATGATAAACCATTTTACAAAGATCACCTTTCCACCCCCCCTCCCCCACCTCCTTCTCCCCCGCCCCCCTCTTTCCCTCTAGCCCGGGCCACTGGACTTATGTATGACTGGTTTGGCACCAGAACACAACTTTCGGCGGCCTGTTCCTTAAGTCGTGTGTTGAGGGAGTCAGATCAACTCGAAGTTGCAAGAGTGACATGTCCGATGAGTCATGTCACGTTTGTGTGAGTTTTTGTTGTTGTTTTTGTTTGTTTTGAGTCGGTTTCGTGTTGATAGTTATGCGAAGTGGATATTGATATATATATATGATTATATATTCTTTTATTTCCTTATTTCTCTTAATTATTTTTCTTTTCTCTATTCATTATTTTTCCTTAATGGGAAAAAAATATTCCCTTTTTATTTCTGAGAATTAATTATTAATATTTTCATTTGTTTTAGGGAAGGGTCTGCAGAACAACTGCCGGCAAGTGATGCTTCAGTCGACTTGATTACGTGTTGCGCAGCCGTTCACTGGTTTGACCTCCCGAAATTTTATGCCGAGGTGAGGTTTTGCATTTTGGGCCTAGATGTGTCCCCGCTTCTCTATTTTCTTTGCCAACTTGTACCTATACCCTAACCACAAACTCGAGTTTTACATTTTTTTTTATTCTATCTCTCTCTGTCTGTCTGTCTCTCTCCTTCTCTCTTTCTCTCTCTCTCTCTCTTTCTCTCTCTCTCTCTCTCTTTCGTTCTCTCTCTCTCTTGTCTCTTTTGTTCAATCCCTCAATGTTTCGTTGAAGTGTTGACTCGTACCATATTTAACCATACCAAGTCAAAACACCGTAATCTATCCTAATAACAAAAAAGTCTACCTATTTTAAGATCTTTGAACTCAACCTTCAACCATCTATTTATCAATTGTAGAGTACCATCTACTACCTTTATCTTCGTGTTCATCTCTCGTGTTCATCTTTTGAATCAGACTCAGATGCCGTGTGAAAAAAGGTTTTGTTCAGAATGGCTCAAGTTCTCTTCAGTACTGTAGGAAACCAGAAAAACTGGACCTTAGATTTTAAAAATGTATATTTGATTTGGACTATTTGGAAATTTGCATAAGATGTGGAACTAGTTCTTAACTTTAAAGTTTACAATCATACATTTAATTCTACCGACCTCTATAAATCATTCTAATTGAAATTATTGAACTTTGAGATCAAACAGAAGAGTAGAAGAAAAAAAATATTTTATAAAAGAATGAGATAACGCTACTACTAACTTCATTTTGATTTTTAGATCTGCCACAGTAGATTTTCTTACTTTAATGATAACATAATCTCAAAAGCCTTTGTCATTCATGTCAAAAACATGTTTTTTTCTATGTATCTCTCCATCTCACAAGGTAGATCAGAGTAAAATAGTCACTAATCTCTCAAATAGAGAGATCTTACCTCTGCAGAAATTCACGCACTGTCATTAGGCCAGAATTTGACCCTACCCAACTTTAAAATACATTTTGTTGACCATTTCTTTAGTTTTGAAAAACTACGGCAATGTCTTAAACAAATCCCTATGGAAATAAAGCATTTAAATTGGAATTACCTCACGAAATTGGTATCTAACGTTGCCCATACTTCCTTTTTGAACCATCGAAACTTTCTACACACTACAGCAATCCCAAATTCAAGCCATAAATTATTTAAAAGCGGATGATGAGTCGATTATCATCACTAGACCTGACAAAGGTAGAGGTTCTGTCAATCTTGATAAACAAAATTACATTAACAAAGTAAATCTTATCTTAAATGATTCATCTGAATTTATTCAAATAACGGAAGATCCCTTTGCAGTTATTTCTAGATCTGCAGATAAACTCAATAGATTTTCAAGAACATTACTAAAAGATCAAATTATTACAAAAGAAATTTTCAGAAATAATTCACCCAACACAACCCCCCACCCATCAATCATCACCCCTCCCCTCACCCTCACCACCCTCTCCCCTCCTCCCCCCCCCTCAGTTCATCCCTAGTGTATTAATGGTCTTCAAAAGTACTTAATATAACCCAGTCCGTCCCATCTTAAGTGCTTAAGTGCACGTTTAACTATAATATTTTTAAATTCCTAGTCCCTATCCTGGGACCCTTGACTAAAAAGGAATATAAAATTAAGAACGCCTTTAACTTTGCTTCAGAAATGATTAACGTCAAACACAGCAAATTCATTGTGGCCAATTTTGACGTGGAATCTTTAATCACGAACATCCCTTTGAGTCAAACTATCGAAATTATTGTTGAAGATTTGTTGTTATGAAACGAATACCTTGATCTTTGATAAATCCCAGCTAACAAGATTATTAAACTTTGGAGTTAAAAGATTTCTCCCTCACCTTGGAAATTGCTTTAATGAGCATACATGTTGAAGGTAGCCATTGGCCACCACTTGGCCCTACTTGACAAAAGGTTTCGTATCCTCTACTGTGGTTTTGGCGTGAGGAAGCCTCTTAATTAGAATCTTATTGACATTTTTCTTGTGGAGAAGTGCCAAACGAATCCTAGGTCCCTAATATGTCTAAATTCTAAGCATCTCAATATCAAAATTCACAGTTGAAATAGATTAGAAGAGAGCTCCTTTATTTTGGTGATCCTATCTGGAAAAGTGGGTTTTTTATTCACAGTTTGGTATCACTTTTCATTCCCTTCATTTCCAAAGCAAGGCAATTTAAAGCCTTAAAAAAAAAAAAAAACCTACCTACTCCATAGAGATTTAACGAACGCTTTTTTTTTTTCCAGATTGGCTTTAAATCCATAAGGAACTCAAGTTTTTAGAGAATTTCTTTCCCAATAATGGGTACCCCTTACATACTTACATAAAGACCCTCAATATTTTTCTTAATAGTAAGTTTTCTGCACCACCAGTTAATGACAATCAAATGGAAAATGATAAAGAAAAAATCTATCATGTCACCATATCTTTCGATGGATTTCTGTTAATAATAAGTATGCATATCTACATTTTTTGTTATCACTACCGAGGAATGACGAAATGTCCTTTTCTCCTGTAATCCCCCCAGGTGGACAGGGTTCTTCGGCCCGGAGGTGTGCTGGCGTGTTACGGCTACCGAGGTTGTACTCCAGTGTTCAATGGGAAGTCGCTCAGGAGCGAGTTTATGGAGGTATGGCATGTGGTTCGGCTCTGTGGAAAGGAGTGGATGCGGCTCTGTGGCCATTGGCAAAGTCTTATGTTAAACTAGCTACAAACACATGCATTTACGCGTGTATATGCACGTACGAACATGCACTAACACCTAAGCACAAAAAACATACACGCAATACAATATATATATATATATATATATATATATATATATATATATATATATATATGCATATATATATATATATATATATATATTATCTATGCATATATAATATATATATATATATAAATAAACTATATATATATTAACACTCCAACATAAAATACAAGATAAACATATATAAACACACGCACATATACATGGACATAGATTTATATTGTTGCGTAATTTCCTCCCCCGCAGCTCTGGGACGACCTGGGACCGTACTGGTCTGAGGGACACAAACATCTCCGAAGCGAGCACTCGAGTCTCCCGCCATGCTACCCCGAGGACGTCATGCTGTGGTAAGACACTTTTATGTTATTGTCAAAGAAATATTTTCCCTTTGGCCTTCCTCCTTTTCTGAGTGGATACGACGAGTTATTCAAGTGGTATGTTTCCTTTGTGACGTCATCATCAAGGAAGACCTTTCCTTTGTGACGTCATCATCAAGGAAGGCCTTTCCATTGTGACGTCATCATCAAGGAAGGCCTTTCCTTTGTGACGTCATCATCAAGGAAGGCCTTTCCTTTGTGACGTCATTCTTGCCTGAGATAACTTGCTTGTGACGTCATGTCCAGTGCTGACGTTTCTTTATGATGTCAAAGAAAGAAAGAAATATAATAGGATATAGATAATAAATTATGAA
>NW_028234442.1:14941255-14946255 GCF_977035675.1 Penaeus japonicus
TATTCATTATCATTACTGTTTTAATAATCATCATGATCATTATAGGATAATGAATAATGTAGCTAATATTATCATTATCCTTATCGTGATGATAATGGTTTTATTTAGTATCATTATCATTGTGTTTATTACTGTTTTTGTCATTATCATTGTTATTGTTGTTATTAGAATCTTTATTGTTATCGTTATCATAAAAGATGTATAATTACATTGCATGTTCCTGTAACTTCCTTTTCAGGATGGACCCCATTGCACTTGGCTGCTCAAGAAGGCCACGAGGAGGTGGCCGAGGCGCTGCTCAGCAAAGGGGCCAGAGTCGACTTGAAGAGCGATACGGGTAAGGCAATTCCATATCAGACTGATGCTGTTTCTTCGCATATCTTTTTGTAATAACACTGAGCGATATGCTGGTAAAGATAAGCCAGATTTGCGGAGCAATTACCCACCTTATGTATATATATTCACTGAGAGTCCATTGATATAAGCGCAAAACATGTGATGTATTACTGATGTTCAGTTCAGAGGAGAAGAGGAGGCACAAGCATTTTTTAAATTTACACACACATTAATATATATTTACGTCTATAAAGACAAATGAAAATATATACAAGTAGGATAGAATAGGCCTCACCCCGTTACGGATTATTGATTTTTTCCCGGGGGGGGGGGGGTTGATTTTCTCGGGGGGGGGGGGGGGATTGATTTTCCCGGGGGGGGGGTTGATTTTCCCGGGGGGGGTATTGATTTTTTCGGGGAGTATTCATTTTTTTTTCTTTGGGGGGGGGGTATTATTATTGATTTTTTTCATTGATTTTTCTTTTTCGGGGGGGTTATGTAATATTATTGATTTTTTTTCATTGATTTTTATTTTTCGGAGGGTGTTATATAATATTATTGATTTTTTTTCCGGGGAGAGGGGGGGGGGGTAATGGGGTTGTGGTATGTTTATTATTGATTTTTCCTTGGATATTGGGTAGGGGTATGTCTTTTTTTTTTCTTTTTTTTTCTTTTGAGGGGTAGGGGTATGTAATATTCTTTTTTTTTTCTCTAATTTTAATCTTTGGGTATATTCGTGGGTATCCAGGCTCTGGGTAGGGGAATATATGTATTATACATGGGTATCAAGTGTTTCTATAATGTCTTAAAGTGTCGAAAGGTAAGGATAATTTGAAATTGCAATTGAACAAGTAATTAAACTTGAATAAATGAAGGTGTACATTATCAAATAGTATTATTATAATTAAAGGTGTTATAACCCCATTAAATGGTATGAGAAGAAAAAAATAAATAAAGGAAGGAGGAAAGAGAGGATATAATGACTCATGTGTATCGAATGGACACAGTATTTTTCTCATGGGTAACATGTTCGTACAGGTATGTCGCAATCAATCGATTGCTTACGTCTGTAACATGTTTCTGCAGAATCATTCCGATCGATAAAGGGTGGCTGCGCGTTACTTACGCACACACACATACGCACACATACACGCTCATACACACAAACACACACATGCAAACACACACACACACACACACATACATACACACGCACACACACAAACACACACACATACAAACACACACACACACACACACACACACACACACACACACACACACAAACACATACACGCACATACGCTCTCAAATATACACATATACGCGCGGTCAGAGTCGACTGACTGTGAGAGTGAAAGGGGAAAACGAGGACGCGGGGGAGGAGTTATTCATGGTCACTCAAATACACGTATCAATTAATAAAAAGTAATTAAGTTTAGTTCCTTATCTTATAAATATATAAGGATGGGAATAAAAATGAGGATGTAAGTAGAGTTGAAGAGGGACAGGTATTTAGGTGAAATAATGATACTTTCCTCTCATTTTCTAGAAATAATTAGAAAGAAAATGAAAATGACTCGTGATAATCTCTCTTATAATATAGACCACACTATTCCACCTTATATAGAACTTTTAAAATATAGTGTGAGTATATATACAACAGTTCAAAGTTAAGTCAAAGGTCAGTTTTGGCTTTAGTTCAGTAAGATAAACGGACACTTATTTCCTTTTTTTGTTTATTATTTTTACAATTTTGGGCGGGGGGGGGGGGGTGGGGGGGGAACTTGGGGGTCGGGGGTGGGGGGTACTGTATTTTTGTAGTAAAACTAATGCCATTAATACTTTAGTTCCCTCTTCATTTAGCCTTTAGTCGTAAAGTAAATTTGTAAATACATTCTGCTACAATATATATATATAATATTATTCTTAAAACTTTGTTTATTAAAGCATGTCGTTTTACAAACAGCCCTGTTACAAAGGGACAAATGTATTAACTTCTACTTCAGAATACCCAAAATATCTTATTTAGAACTTTTGAAATATTGTGTGAGTATATACAGCAAGTTTACAATTATGGTCTTTTTTATTAAATGATATAAAGACCACTTTTTCCTTAATAATGATTAAAAGGACACATTTTTCTTGATACTAATTAAAAGGTTATTTATTCTTTCCCTGATCATAATTATCTTGCATATTTTTATTGTCATTTATAGTAAAACTAATGTCATCATTACTTTAGTTCCCTCTTCTTTTAGCCTTAAAGTAAATTTGTAAAAACGCTCTATTACAAAGGGATAAACTTATATTATTATAAAAACGTTAAAAAATAGCACTGTTACAAAGGGATAAATGTCATTATGACAAAAATATCTTGTTTTAAACAAGAAAGAAGTAATGCGGACACTTTTCAACAATTTTCCTTACATGTCCCTTTAATACTTATTTTTCAGTCTTCCAAGTTACACATAATGTTGTAAGAAAAACAATTACCTTATCTTAAGTAAAAAAACAAAACAAAAACGTCTTTTTTTCTCTTAAATCAAAAGAAAAGACACAAATATATATATGGGAGAGGAGGGATGGCGAGATAAAATAACGATAAATGAAAAAGAAAAATAAGGAAAAGAAAAATAAGAAAGAAAGGAAATTGAACGAATGGAAAGGATGGGATTCTTTAAATGGAAAATAGGAAAGATCGGAAAGAAAATAAAAAGAATAAAGAGAAAAAATGGATACAAGGCAGTTAAAATGATTAAAGGAAAGAAAAAGAAATAAAAACCTGTGAAAAGATGAAGAAAGAGAAAAAAGAAAGACAGAGAAAGATCAGACAATGAAATGAAATTGTAAAAAGCGAGAGAGAGACGGATACAGAGAAAAACAATACAACAAAACTGGATCAAGAAAATGAAAATGAAGAATGAAAAGACGGAATATGAGAGAGAGAGAGAGAAAAAAAAGAAGAGAGAGAGAAATAGAAAAAAAAGGGAAAAGGGAGAGGGAGAGGGAGAAAGAGAAAAAGAAATGTGGGAGGGGTTGAGGTAAGTGAGAGTAATAGAGAGGGAGAAAGTGAGAGATAGAGAGTTAGAGAAAGAGAGAAAAAGATAGGAAAAGAAAAAAGGAAGGGTGAAAGGTTTTTATAGATGAAATGGAAGGACCAGGGAGGTGGAGGGGAAAAAGGGAGGGGGTGGAAGAGAGGTGTGGGAGGGGGGGGATAAGTGGGGATGGGGGGAGAGGAGAGAGAGAGTAGAGGGAAGAGGAGGGGTGGATAAGATAGGGGTGGGGGAGGAGGTAGATAGGTAGGGGTGGACGGAGGAGGGGGGGGTAGGATGGCGAAAGGGTGGAGGAGGAGGTAAAGAAAAAGAAGAAGAATGAGGAATAAGAGGAAGGGAAGAGAATAGAGAGGGGAGAAGGATAGATGGATAGAAAGGATGGAGGAGGAGTGGGTAAATAGGGGGAAGGAGAACGAAAGAAGAGGGATGAGGAAGAAGAGAGAGGAGGAAGAAAGGGAAGAAAAAGAAAGGAGGGAAGGGAAGAAGCCGACCAATCTTTTTAACAAATTTTTAAGGTAAAACCCTGAAATCCTGGAAAAAAACGCAATAATAATCATTTTAATACACATAAAGGGGGACACAAAAGACTTAAAGAACTACCGACCTATAAGCCTACTTTCAATCATCTATAAACTGTTCACAAAAATCATCACAGTCCGCATCACCATACACTAGATTCAAAACAACCTAGGGAACAGGCAGGGTTCCACAGCGGATTCTCAACTACAGACCATATCCACACACTAACACAAATATAACCCCTGTGTGTATGGTATTTGTAGTTCATTCATAGTTCTTTCTCCTATTCATAAATATCTTACAAATGAAAACCACCTTTTCCGTTTTGGCTGTGCAGTTTAATCAGCAATCTGTTATTATTCGGAACATTCGTTACTCAAGTGGTATAATGTCATCAGCTTACATTCATTTGTCAAAATAGTAATATAAGGGGATTATAATAAAACTAGTCATATTACCGGTTGATGTATATTTGCTGACGGACAAAAAAAAAAGGAAAAAAAAAAGTTATTTGAAGTTAATATCTATTACCAAGTGTTACATTTTTTTTAGTTTCTTAATGATAAACATAATATATATTACCGTGCGATACATCTTATATACTTATCAGTAATATCAATATCTATTACATAGTGATACATTTTTTGTTCTTATAATTAATATCATCATTAATAACATTAATATCACAGGATTCTTAAGGAGATGTCACAAGCACAACATCAATTGAAAAAGCCTTCAGTCTATCAGCCATATTACGCAACACTGGTAGATAATGAGTACGCCACTCGTCATCATTATCATCATCATCTCTACGCCCTCGTCTTCCAAACCCGCTAGGAACGATAATTTTGTAAACGTCCCTATTCCCCATCGCTATAAGGGTTACTTGTTTAATAATGTTTTCAAAATAACGTCGTCTATTTTCCACTGTATCTTCCTTTAACCCGTTAACATAGTGTGCATCCTTTGACGTAGTAACGATCGTCTTGGCCTTGCTGTTATCTTCGAAGGGTTCGCCGAATCCAAACTGGGTTACGCAGGCGATGAGACACGGACCATCCTCTCCCTCCGGTGGGTATTGTGGAATAA
>NW_028234442.1:14953755-14958755 GCF_977035675.1 Penaeus japonicus
TTTTTACCTCGTTATCAATGCCATCTTTTGATCATAATTCGTGTAGCATACTCAATGGACCACGTACCTTATCCCCGTATAAAAGTTCAAAAGGGGAAAACTTTAAGCTGTCGTTAGGCGTCTCGCGGTAAGCAAATAATGCTACGGGGATGTACCGATCCCAGTCTTTCGGATGCTCTGAGCAAAGCTTTTTGATGATGGATTTTAAAACACCATTAAGCCTTTCAACGGCGCCATTACAACATGCGTGGTATGGTGACGTGTACAAGGCTTTCACAGAGAGCAAACGATGAATTTCGCTCATTAAATCAGATTTAAACTGGGAGCCGCGATCAGACATGATTTCCTTCGGTATGCCAATGCGAGAGAAAATTTCGACCAAAGCTTCGGCAACAGGTATGGTGTCTATATTCTTAAGAGGTGCCGCCTCAGGGTGTCTAGTGGCATAATCTATTAAAGTGAGAATATATTTGGCATAATCTATTAAAGTGAGAATTTATTTGACATAACCTATTAAAGTGAGAATATATTTATGTCCCCTTTCTGAACTTGGCGTGACTGGACCAACAATATCTATCGCTACACGAGAGAATGACACTGATATGACGGGGATGTTCTTCATTGGTACCTTCCTTACACTGCCTCTGGCTGAAAATTTCTGGCATTTAGGGCACGAACGACAAAACCTTTTAATGTCGGCCCCGGCACCAGGCCAAAAGAAGTGATCAAAAATTTTACTAGATGTCTTACGGTGTGAGAAGTGGCCAGCTACAAGGGCTTCGTGAGCAAGGTGCATTACATTACTGCGATATTTCTCAGGCACCACCAACTGTTTCCCTCCTATTTCATACTCGTTCTGACTGGCTACACAAACTCTGTAAATCAATCCATCAATCATCTGGTAATTGATAGAACGACTCTTACTCTTAACAGATTCACCATTCGCAATTTTGTCTCTTATAGATTTCAGACTGTTACAAGACTGTTGTTCTTTAACAATATCATATTTAGTGATATTCCTATTCAGGAAATCAGGACAGGAAAGAGTTGTAGATTTAGATATATTCCCTTTCGAAGAGCGAGTTTGAACGTTAAGGGCTAGTTCGGCTAGCTTAACACCAGTATTTTCATCTTTACAATCAGAAATTGAATTTGAAGGATTTTCCTTATGTATCGCCTGACAATTGTTACGTATATTTGCGTTATTAGTGACTGTATCATGCTGTGAGTCGTTACCATATGGAAATCTAACGCCAGGAATGAGACCAATTAAAATATCGGCAAACTTAATAGGAGCTGCGATGGCATTGATCCAACCAGTAAAGAATTTGCTTTGTATCAGACATCTCACTTTAGGAAACACGCTCGGGACACCGAGGAAATCGTCCACCTCAGCAACTTGGTTGAGCCTGAATCTAGATGGTACCAATTTTTCGTTTACTATTACACTAGAGCAACCCGTGTCCAGAATTACTCGAGCCGGTTTTTCACAAAGTCTTCCATTAGGATGAGACAGGCTGTTTGGAGGTACAAGTTCTGCTTCAAACACAAAATTTACTTTAGAAGCAATAGCTTTACTGGGTTTAAAATTTCGAGGATTGCCAGGGCACTGGGGACGAATATGACCGGATTTTCCGCAGCCGTGACACTTCACTTCTGTGTTTTCCCTTGGGATTGCAGGTTTGACGGACGCACGGGACTTAGTTATAGTAGTTATGCGCGCCACGATAGCGATCTGCCGCATCTGCCATGTCATGTGAATCACTTTAGCCACGCTCTTTCAAGAATACCCTAAGGTCATAACCACAATTCATAAGGAGTTGGTCAGTAACAAGAAAATCACACAAGGATTCGTAATCTTTCTAAATTAAGTTTCATCCTTACGATAAGCTGAACGTAGCTCTCTCTATCTCTGATTTTACTTTCTCTAAATTAAGGCGGTATGAATCGGCATCTACAGTGTAAGCCTTTAGCAAAGCGTCTTTCAGTTTGTTGTAGTCCTTAATACTTTCGTCTGGTAAAGATGTGTACACCGTCAACGCGCGACCTCGCAAGCACGAACTCAAGTACACGTGATAGTCTTCCCTCTTCCACTTGTGAATCTCTGCTAATCTTTCGAATCGTTGTAAATAACTATCCAATTCGTCATCTTCATCAGTAAAAATAGGCAGCCTAAGACCTTCAAAATATGGCAAATTTGTCTTAATACTCGCGGCTTCTTGAATTTTAATCAAGTTTGATTGCGCGAGTAGTAATTCATGCGCGCGTTGTTTCTCTGCTTCAGCGCGCTGTTTGTCTGCTTCAGCGGTCTCTAATTCTAGTTTCCTTAGTTCCCGATCTGCTACCCTCTCTTCTCTATCAGCTCTTTCCTTTAACATCTCCTTTAACACCAGGAAACACCTTCACACGTTATGGACATACTAGTCTGGAAATTTCTAAGTATTTCAACCAAGAGCTTTATATTGCCACAAGAATTTGATAAATCCTTCTCACTGCGCCACTTGTAGGAGGTTTCTAAATTATAGATCTCATTTTCTCAATACATATGTATCTTACACATTTATAATTGATTGAAGTTAAAAAAAAAGTATTATGTTCTTTACCATTTCATTTTTCATGTTTGTTTATTCTTTTCATTTTAATTAATGATTATTTGTTTTGGATATTTATCTTATTATTATGGCAAAGGAAAGTGCTTGGGTTATAATAGAGATTTATCATAACAAATAAAAGCAAAATATTATATATATTGACACTGAATACAAGTTCGACATTGGATGGTTACTGCAGATCGGCCTGATTCTTCAGAAACTGCGAGTAGCTTTTGTTATGTTTTTCCAGAAGATGTATATAAAAAAAGGCTGAAAATAGTTTACAAATTAAACAAATATAATAAAGTTCAACTCACGAGAGTGGTGGGTGGATGGCGAGTGAGGACTCACCTTTGTTTGGAAGGTGTGAGGTCACTTCCCAATTACCCTTACCTTACCTTACCCGAAAAAATCTGGCTATGCATGCTCGTTTGCGTAAGCTCGTTAAGCATTCACCCCGTATATGATATGCATATACGACAAATCCACCGATAGTTTGTATGTGCATGCATATATACACATATACACATATATGTACATATATGCATATGTATACATAAGTATTTACATAAATACATATATACATGAATGTATGCATATAGATATATAGATATCTATATATACATTTATGTATAAATAAATATTTATATATATGTATATATATATCTATATCTATATATGTATACATGTATTTACAGATAAGTAGATACAGATGTATATGTATATATATATATACATATGAATATATATATTTACTTATATATATATATATATATATATATATATATATATATATATATTTACACACACACATATATATATTTACATATATATATATACATATATATTTACACACACACACACACACACACACACACACACACACACACACACACACATATATATATATATATATATATATATATATATATATATATATATATTCATATAAGGTTATATGCATCCATGAATATATTTCATGTATATATATGTATATATATACATATATATACATGCTAATATATATATATATGTATATATATGTACATCATTAATATATTGCATATATTTGTATATATATCTACATGTATATACACACACGGATATACACATAAACCTATATATTTACTTATATATTAGAATATATATATATATATATATATATATATATATATATATATATATATATATATATATATATATATATATATATATATATATATATGTATATATATATGTATGTGTGTGTGTATTGAAATATATAAATAAATATGTACACACACATATATGTATATGTATACATATAACTATACATATGTAAGTATATAACCTCAGGACTGACCCCATTACACTTGGCTGCTGAAAAAGGTCACTTGGCTGTGGTCGAGGCACTGATCGGCAAAGGGGGCGATCCGAAGGCCAGGGACGATGACGGTCTGGCAGTTTCTTATGAGACTGAGTCGGTTGGTCAGGAAAGCTGACCGACCTTGAACGAAGGCGGATTCTTATATCACTGTGATTCTAATTGTTGGATTTATAGAAATTGGTTATTGTTATTTTCATTTTCTTAATAGCATTATCATTATAGACTATCACTGATTATTATTCACGATATCATAATTTATTTTATTGTCGTTGTTGTTATTGATATAAATATATTTGATAGTAATATTGTTAATTATATCATTATTACGTTTAGTACTATTATCATCATTAGCAATATTATTGTTATTATTACTACAGTTGTTAATATTGTTACCATGATCATCTTAGTTATAATTATCATCAATATTATTGTCATTATTTTGATTATTGTCATTATCGTCATTATTATTATCATCAGCATCAGCGCTATCATCATTCTTATCATCAGCATTTTACAGTGATTATCACGATATTTTATTCATTATCATTACTGTTTTAATAATCATCATGATCATTATTGGGATAATGATAATGGTAGCTAATATTATCATTATCCTTATCGTGATGATAATGGTATTTACTATCATTATCATTGTTTTTATTACTATTGTTGTCATTATCATTGTTATTGTTATTATTATTATCATTATTGTTATCGTTATCATAAAAGATGTATAATTACATTGCATGTTCCTGTAACTTCCTTTTCAGGATGGACTCCATTGAAATTGGCTGCTCAAGAAGGCCACGAGGAGGTGGCCGAGGCGCTGCTCAGCAAAGGGGCCAGAGTCGACTTGAAGGACGATGAGGGTAAGGCAATTCCATATCAGACTGATGCGGTTTATTCGCATATCTTTTTGTAATAACACTGAGCGATATGCTGGTAAAGATAAGCCAGATTTGCGGAGCAATTACCCACCCTAGTGCCCGGGGCTCGACCTGTTGACAGCTGATATAGTGATGACACAGGTCTTCATAATCATG
>NW_028234442.1:14971255-14983755 GCF_977035675.1 Penaeus japonicus
CATATATCAGATGATGTCTCCTCTCTGTTTACTATTGATATCGGAAACTCCGTTCTAATTTCAACGTCCTTAAGCAGAGATGGAGATATTATATAAGGATTTACAGACCCCTTAGAATCTTCAAGGTCATACACAGGGGAACGCGGTGCATGAGTAGGTTCGGGTGATAAATTTGCATCAACCGGGGTATATATATACGATGGAGTAGAGTGATTTCTACGTCCCAAGGGAGGGGGCACACCATCTTCAGGGTTCTTCTTCTTCGAATCTTCCCTCTCAGACAATGAGGGGTGAGGATCCAACACCCTTCTCCTCTTCTGAGGAAGCTCACCCTGGCAGTTAATGGGATGAGGATCGCACTCCCTTCTCCTCTTATGAGGAAGTTCAGTCACGCTCTGCCAGTTAATTATATATAGGTCGCTGTTCGATTCAAAGGCTGAAAAGAAATAAACCTACGTCAACTTTTCGTATAAGACAAAAAAATTAAATCAAATCAAATGAACACTCCTACACAGGTCTAAGACATATAACAATATAGATTATTAACATACCTTTATCAACAAGCGACAGCTCAGCAGATCCGCACATATTAAGCAAGCAAGGCTCCTTGTCCATTCCTAGAGCTGAGAAATAAGAAACATCAATTATTAACCCTCGAAACTGAAAATACTTATCGAAAAAAAAACATTACACACAAGTATAACTCATTAAAACATATTTTACCAAGTTACAATAAGCAGAAATAACTTACTTTTGCAAACAATATCACCAATGATTGAGTCCATTTTCAAGGTCAACAGCTGAAGACAGTATGTCAAGCACAAGCTTTGAGAGTTGTCTTTTATAGTTGAAAAAACAGATAATTATAGGGCTCATGTGTTGTCTAGCCAATCCCTCGCCATCAGGTGAGGTGCAGTGGGATGGGGAGGAGAGGGAGGCTGACTGTCTATTTTTTACCCGCAAAATAATTTTTTACACTCTGTTTTGCTTAGAGAGCGATTACAAAATAATCGCTGACAACGAGGCATTGTAAAATTCCTATACAAAAACTTTATAACCTTCTTGTCATTATATCTAAAATCGCTTTTTGAAAAAATACATTGTAAAATGTGGGTAATATGCTCTATCCCACGCAAATTTATGTGATACATTACGAAAATTACATATGCACCGCATGTTAAGCTATCGATGCTTTGCAAATGTTTGCTAATGTTAAGGAAACGCTTTTCGCGATATTGATCGATAAATGCCTGCAACCAGGGAGAATAGATATGCGGCTGTATTCCATAGGAATCAAAGTAGGCAATATTATACTTTCCATTAACAATTAATACGTAATGTCCCATTATTGACGGTTTGTGCCGAGAAGTAAGGATGTTAACTACAAAAAATTCATTATAAGTTTTACGATTTTTTCTAACAGGTAGTTGATCAGCCAAAAAGCATCCCCGTAATACATATTTATTCCTGAGAAATTGTAAACAAATATCCTTTACCTCGTAACAGTTCATTATGCCCGAACGTCTGTAACCACCCTGCGATCGCTATCAACATAAATCACACCTTGTGTATCTCCTACCAAGAATAGAACAATATTTGAATCATGCGACTGTGATAATTCAACGCCGATTCTGAGGCTTCCAGAATTTTCAATGGCTATTGCATCCTGTAATTTCTCCGGTTGTAAATCCATAACAGCAATCATCTTGCCATTAACAAAACCATCTCTATCAAGTGAATGTTGTTTCTCTAACCCTAATGCATTCAATGAATGATAGTACAAGTCTGAACAATAGGTAGGAAAACTCGTGCTTATATTATAAACAGAAATATTATTTACTGTAACAGATAGTTTACTCAAATGATTATGTCCAAAGTGTAGAGGATTCATTGTGTAATCGCCTGCGTAGGACTTCATATCAACCATAAAGAGGGATAACTTTTCGGGAATAGTTGACCCCCACGGCATATCGATAGCGAGTTGAGTTTGATGACTCGCCATTACATATGTTTTATAAAGCGTTTTATTAAATATATAACTGAGAGGTCCATGATATAATGATTTGTTAAGAGCCTCTCTCGCTGAATCTCTAGGCTTGAGTGTAGTTAAATGTAATTTACAAGTGTCTATCTTCACCACCGGATTCAGTTCTGAAGCTTTCGGTGTTGTGTTGATAACAAATTTATCTGTTGCAAATTCGAGCCGTATTCTCATAGATACATTATCCAAAAGATACATATCCATTGTTGCTACATCCAACAATAACGGTGCCATGAAATGAAATCCACGAGCCTTTACATCGTTCATTACGTTTTTCTCTTTTGTGCTAGCGTTTGTAAAATAACTGTCTGTATAGTTTCTCGGTATGTCAGATGCGTCATAATAGTACATGTTTCTTCCCAATGTTTCTTTCAGTGACGGAGACATGTTCGTTTCTAAGCGTGCATAGGATGAGAAATCATACAAAGGGTTTTGTTCCACCTGCTGACCGTTAAAATACACAGATACAGATTTGATTAGCGAATGCATAGCAGAGTTACATAACACCGCGTGGTCGTCACTACCTAACAAATTGCCATCCTCTTTCCTCAGGCTGCCTTTAATCTCTAAAACCAGCCTAGACATGTCTATATAACAATTCTGTCCAGATGGCCATCTAAACTCTGCATAATTATCTGTTATAGATCCATTTATTCCCGCATTAAATGGTAGTACATCTACTTCAGACCTTTCCTCAATCCCCGATTCAACCATACGCAATCTATTTGACCGAGGGAACACATCGCTCACCCCGGCAACATAAGATGATAACGGTGTTTTATACTGATTCATGGTTGTCAGCGATGATACTTCCCTAGCTGTTTATTACGTACAGCGGCAAGGCAAGGCTATAACTGACTACGCAAGGGAAAATACATCTTTTTTATAGCTCGAACAACTAGGGCGAATCTTAAGTCTTTTGATGTTCTTTCGTTTTCTATGACCGCCACCTCTCATTGCTCTAGCTGTTGTATTTCTGCATTACCGTCGATATTCACTCATATTATAACATTAATTTTTTACTTTAATCAGTTAAGATTAAATACTCCACAATTAAACGGTATCCTGCTACCACTGACTTTTATAGAGTGTCAGATCTCTTATGCTTAATAGATAGATTATAAAAGGAACAGTGAAAGAATGCTTCCAATATTTATTTACTTACTCTATACTGAGCAAGCCTTTGGTTCTAGATTGTGTCTACTATATGTTTGGGAGATCTGTCTAAGAATTATTCGAGCGACTCACCGAGTTACAGGTTCAGATGCGCCTAGGGTCAGGTCTGTTCACCGAGTGCCTAACTTTTGCGTTCCTGGCTTTCAGCTCTTCTCGGTACTTTTCTTTCATTGGTTATTCTATGTTGTTCATCTCCTTATTTTCTCTTCATTGGTCCTTTTTCACACTATACACGCCCCTTCAACACAGTACTAGGCCAATGAAGTTATTTCTTTAGATGTAGGACACGCCTACCAAAACCACAACACTTCGTTGTTCACTATTTTGCTGAGCCTGGGAAAGACATCTCAGGTCGACCGATAACGGCCAACGAGGCGTGAAATGGGCTGTGGACAAATGGTCAAGTACCCACATGTGATATATGTTTGCGTGGCACTGTGATTTTCCCATGGAAGTGGGGTGTAGACAAATGGTCAAAGTACCCAACATGTGGTATATGTCTGCGTGACACTGTGTTTTACGCGTTATACCACATAGCGCCCAACTGCTTAACAGCTGCTAGTCCTCTTTTTTTCATAGATCTCAAGCTATTTTTTCCTTCCCTCATATCGTCAATAACACCCGAACCAAAATCGAGAATCGCAGGCTTAACAAGTTTAGAAACAAAAGGAATTAACCTTTTGCCTATGTTACCAAGAAAAGACGATAATCCCGCTCCTCTTCGATAATGATCGTAAGTTTTATATATGCTAATATCGCCCTGAGCTCCCCCGCGCAACGGCTTCAGCTGAGTCTGCGGTTGTTCAAACATTGCCATGAACTCCGACGTCGAGGGAGGAACGAATGCTGTTCTAGCATACATGGTAGATATTGAAATTAGCGAACGTTAACTTAAAATATAGATATATTGTCTTGTCTTTAGTTAAGGAGCGAATAGGTCTGAACGGTGTTTCGCTACAAAATAAGCAAATATATGCATGCTCGGTGTTTATATACAATAAGATTTAACGAGGTCTAATGTGCAGTATAAGCGTAAGAGTGTGGTTATCTTCAAAGACCACTGGATAACCGTTCTGATCGGTAATGCGCACACCTATACTATTTATATTCTTCTTTAAGAGCTGTTTATAAAGTGTAGGTGTAGATCACTTCGTACTCGAATCTTTCAAGGCAAAAGCATCCAAAATATTAACCTGTTGTTCAGCAAATCGACAGGGTGCTACAATATCTGAAAATATATAGATATAATCAACCCCTCCATCATTTCTCGGTGGTCTCATGCTTACATTATTTTGCACAAGCAACCATTCTTCTTGAGCAGTCCTTCCTGCATTAGAAACATAAAAAGTATAGGTTTTCCTTTCGTCAAACCCTAGTATATGAGCCATGCGGCGAGAGAAACGAATGCCAATCTCATGATAACATCGTTCATCTGAGCTCGCTCCTGAATCGCTAAATATTGTTTCAACACGAATTCGGTCTGAATCCCAATCATATGTAAACAACTTTCCCTTAGGAATATGTTTTTTAACTGCATTCCTTCCGAGCACCACCTCAAATTGATTTATAATATCATCGTTTATCAGATCTATCATTAAATGTGCACTCTTCGTTCTCCCTAGCATATTAAATTTGGGAACATATTTGAATATATTATGCTGGAGTGTATTTAGATTTTGATTACACACGTTAACGACGTTTTCAAATACACCGCTTTGAAGCGCGTGCGAACCTTTAGCAGGTATGTTGAGAAACTGTATAGCAAAATTATCATCGTCTGCTAAAATGCTATAATAATTTTTAGGGTACAAAAAATTGACTAAAGCCACCTCATAATCCAAGGAAGAATCCAACATTAATGGTGGAATAATATTTTCGAAAGCATGGGAGGTATTTTGGGGAAAGACCTCCTTAGAAGCATTGCTTGTAATGTATATGTATTGATTATCAGTTTCCATGACTGAGAGCTTCACTGCTAATTCGACATTTTTATAAGGAAGTTAAAGATGATAATAAAATAAAGGGATTACAAAAAATAGTTTTATTGATAAAAATACACAGAATATATCATACTAATACACAATGGGATATATGTCATTCATTATCTTCCGACATTCTTATTCGCTTCATCGCTCTTTCATTTTCAGGTGACCAAAGTTCATTATCTCCGCTGTAGCACACTCGGTTCACGCCCTCCTCATTTCCAGGCGACCATCGTCCACTACTAATTCCATAATTATCGCGCTGCTTTCGCTGCCCATTTTCACCGTCAGGTCTCAGCGGAGGCTTTTGATTCATTAAGATTGTACGTATTTTCAAAGACATACACCGCACGGCAAAGCTTTGTATGAGAGAAACATATTCTTGACACCAGCTGCCACCTTCATTTTCAACAGGGAATATAATCTCTCGAATATTCAGCTCTTCAAGCCTGTTAAACAAAACATTGAGACACACACTCATATTTTTCAAGCGATCATCAAGCGTATCACCGGCCAGTCCGGCAACATAATGTTTGTCCTTGCTTGTCTTTAACTGTCTTATGGCAATATCGTTATATTGTAGAGCTTTGCCCAAGCCAAAATGAGCCACAAGGTAAATTACAGCAGGTCCCCGCTCACCCTGTTTCACACTAATTATTCCGGTCGCTGTTCGGTCAGGTGTAATTGCTCTGGCGGTGTTGTACAAACGCCTTCTCGTTCTATAAAAATCTGCATGTGCATATTCTCTCTCCAATACACCGGAGGTTGCATAAGCAGTCTTTCCACAGGCGTTGGCGATGGCACAAACAGCTGTATCTCTATTCAACTTAGAATGAAGAATGTTACCCTCTTTTAAAACAAGAGGATACAGATGATTTAGCCGCGAGTTTTCGGGAGACGACGGTGATAACTTTCTTTCCTCTTCTCCCTCCATTTTAGCGAATTGTAGCTGACGTCTAACACTTGAGTTCGCGTCCGTAGATGTTTCTTGCGCCATCGTTGCTGTATATTCGAGGCAGAGGTATATTACCTAATGTCTTCATTTGTTTCCTCCGCCTCTCTTTATACCCGAGTTGGGTCATGTCAATTATCTGTCTCCGCCCACATACCCGACGTACCTCAAGTGCGAGGTAATTATCTGCTGCCTGCCGATACATCATATTCGAGATCATTACTTTCGTAGCTTTGCAGTTAATCGATATCCCATTTCAAAACCGATCGATTGTTGGTTGTAAATACAAGCATGTTTTCGATATTTTTCAATTGCACGTATATCCTAAACTTCCCCCCCCCTCCTCTCATGAACGTGCATAACAACCACGCCCCCCCCCTCCCCCTCCCCCTCCTATAGCATACGTGTTATAACAGGTAAAAGGTGAATTACCTTTGAGAGAGTGGGATATTTGGTCAAATATACGAGGACGGATCTCCTCACCTCATGAACGTGCATAACACCCCCTCACCCCTTCACCTCCGTCTCTGACCGTCTCCCCATCCCCCTCTCTCCCCCCTCCCTCCAGCCTTAACACCGGGACAGATATCCTCAACCCTCCTCCCCCCTCCATGGGTACCCTACAGAGGTCAAAACAATCACGCCCCCTCACCCCTTCACCACCGTCTCTGACCCCTCCCTCTGGACACAAGCGGTAATGACTTAATTACCATAGAAAGCGCGAGACTTAGTTATTAACCTAGTTAATGATGTTATTAATTAAGGTAAGGTTCACAACAGCCAATTATCTGCTCACCTGAGACGCCAGGAGTGTGAGGGTTAGGAAAAAACACATATTTTCATTATATTTTTATTAAATTTTCCTTTAAATTTGGTTGATCCTGATTCATAATCTTACTCATCACTAGTAAGATCTATTATGCATATATCAGATGATGTCTCCTCTCTGTTTACTATTGATATCGGAAACTCCGTTCTAATTTCAACGTCCTTAAGCAGAGATGGAGATATTATATAAGGATTTACAGACCCCTTAGAATCTTCAAGGTCATACACAGGGGAACGCGGTGCATGAGTAGGTTCGGGTGATAAATTTGCATCAACCGGGGTATATATATACGATGGAGTAGAATGATTTCTACGTCCCAAGGGAGGGGGCACACCATCTTCAGGGTTCTTCTTCTTCGAATCTTCCCTCTCAGACAATGAGGGGTGAGGATCCAACACCCTTCTCCTCTTCTGAGGAAGCTCACCCTGGCAGTTAATGGGATGAGGATCGCACTCCCTTCTCCTCTTCTGAGGAAGTTCAGTCACGCTCTGCCAGTTAATTATATATAGGTCGCTGTTCGATTCAAAGGCTGAAAAGAAATAAACCTACGTCAACTTTTCGTATAAGACAAAAAAATTAAATCAAATCAAATGAACACTCCTACACAGGTCTAAGACATAGATATGCGGCTGTATTCCATAGGAATCAAAGTAGGCAATATTATACTTTCCATTAACAATTAATACGTAATGTCCCATTATTGACGGTTTGTGCCGAGAAGTAAGGATGTTAACTACAAAAAATTCATTATAAGTTTTACGATTTTTTCTAACAGGTAGTTGATCAGCCAAAAAGCATCCCCGTAATACATATTTATTCCTGAGAAATTGTAAACAAATATCCTTTACCTCGTAACAGTTCATTATGCCCGAACGTCTGTAACCACCCTGCGATCGCTATCAACATAAATCACACCTTGTGTATCTCCTACCAAGAATAGAACAATATTTGAATCATGCGACTGTGATAATTCAACGCCGATTCTGAGGCTTCCAGAATTTTCAATGGCTATTGCATCCTGTAATTTCTCCGGTTGTAAATCCATAACAGCAATCATCTTGCCATTAACAAAACCATCTCTATCAAGGGAATGTTGTTTCTCTAACCCTAATGCATTCAATGAATGATAGTACAAGTCTGAACAATAGGTAAGAAAACTCGTGCTTATATTATAAACAGAAATATTATTTACTGTAACAGATAGTTTACTCAAATGATTATGTCCAAAGTCAATTATCTGTCTCCGCCCACATACCCGACGTACCTCAAGTGCGAGGTAATTATCTGCTGCCTGCCGATACATCATATTCGAGATCATTACTTTCGTAGCTTTGTAGTTAATCGATATCCCATTTCAAAACCGATCGATTGTTGGTTGTAAATACAAGCATGTTTTCGATATTTTTCAATTGCACGTATTACTTCTTCTTGGGAAACAAGTGTTAAGTCCTCAAGTGCTTCATCAGCTTCCTGCTGATAAATTTGCTCTGACTGGTTGCCGAGCAAAGTTCTATATGTTTCCCATAGGGATACAATAATATCATGTTTAAACTGAGCGCGATAAAATTTTACTATCTCTCTTCGGAGTTCTCCAGTAAGCACTTGAGATGATACATTCTCGCTTGAGTGGCTGGTATTACTGCATTCCGAAGACCTCACACTGTAGAATTCGTCGTTTTCACTCATATTTGTGCTTTCCAATGCTTCTAACCGTCAAAAATGGTCTAATAGATCGAAAGAATCGCCGGATTTATATAGTCTATATGAGTATTAATAAGGGTTCCAACGGATCTTTTCATTTGTAGGCATAAAGGTGGGTATGGCTTTTCTTTTCACGTAATTTAGGTCTTTCGATCTCGCACCTGCTTTGCGCATACCTTCCGAGAGAAACCGTTTTGCCGCAGGGTTGCGCACGTATTCGAGAGGTATTGGAGCAAAATTAGGTAACACCTTTAATAATCCTTTTTCTTTAGGTGAAAACGAGGACGACGGTGATGACGTCATGTACTTGATTGCATCAAGTATATTCAGCCCAGAGAAAGGCGACTGTATCTGCCCTAGATTATCCCATCTTATTAAAGACTGCTGTCGGTAATGTTCTAGAACAGATTTTGCATAATCCTGCTGCGAAGTTTAAAAAAAAATACCAATCAAGTGCTCAAGCGAGGGATTTACAGATAAACTGTGATCGCTATTTAAAGGCGTTTTCCTAAGTTTTTGTAAAACCACAGAGGGAAGAGGTATTGTCATCGTCTCATTAATTATATCGCGTTGCGCTTTCTTTTTCCTCAAGGAACTCGTATAAGAACGCGAAATTCCCTTTCTTACACAAACGCGGGTATTCCTAGGGCATTTTCCTCGTTCCTCACCGCCCGCGCAAGCGCTGCGCCCGCCAACGCGGCATCCACCGCCCCCGCCGCCGCCGCCGCCGCCGCCGCCCGCGGGCCTTCCTGTCTTTTTGATCGATGTATTCCTTATTGACGGGGGTTCTACTGTCTTCCCCCCATCATCATCATCGCTGTTGTGGGCGTGTGATCTCGGTATTAAATGGCGGTCGACCGTGAATTTTGGAACGAGACACTACTCTTTCATTTTCTCTAATTAGATGAGAGAGGCGAACGCGTTTACAGCAAGAGGGAGCAGAACGGAGAGAATATTACCTCCAACGCGAGATGAAAGGATTTTCTTCTTTTTTTTGAGAGAAGTTTTTTTTAGCGTTACCGATTTAATTGCCTCGCGGTATCGCTTTAATTTCTTGATGATGTTTCTATCTGTTGTTAAATTTTTCTTCAAAAAATTTGAAAACACTTCAGCAATACAGTTGATTTTCTCTTTATCTAGTTGTAATATAAAATCAGAGCGATGTTTTGGCTTTAGCGAACAAATTAGCGTCAACACATCTACATAGCGCTGTGTAAGGGATTGTTTTGTCATGGTCTATGTTTGCATGTCATCAGCTGTTATATATGAATTGAACTTGTCTGGATACCCTATCCAGTGAACAAGATATTCTTTCTTCTTCTTAGAGGATATGATCTTGTACGGATAAAAAGTTGGTATAACCGCAGGAACAAGTTCCTCGCGGTAAAATAAACCTTGTATTTCTTCACCGTTCTGATCTTCGAGATAATAGCCGACTACGTTTTGACGTCGATCAATCCGTTTGATTTTGAAAATCTCCTCAGTGTTTTGTATTTCGTAACCCTTGCGAAACGTGTCACTGCGGGAACGCGCAGCGATGCGTACAGTATCCCCTGTCTTTAGATTCTGATTGATAAGGGTGGATCTTCTTTTTTTTATAGTCCCATCTAAGGAAGGAGCATACATCTGACGAAACAGGCGCTGCCACTGCGCTGGTGTATAATGTCTGTGCACCTGCAAGGGGGTAGCACCTTTCAAACCCGCATGAGCGCGAGCGTTATATGCTGATACAATATCCGATAGAACATCAATGTACTTCAGTGTATTTTTTAAGGTCAGATATTTATAGATGCGCTCCTTTAAGGTTCTAACGTGTCTCTCTGCAATGCTTGCCTTTATTTCTTTCGAGTGAGTTGTGTACCACTGCATATTTCGTTTGCGCAGTAATGTGTCTACTGTATTATTCACAAATTCCCTGCCGGCATCGGTGAATAGATGAGATAAACCTTTAGCATCTTCGGTATCCAACACCGATTGCAGAGCCTGTGCTACCTCTGTCTTGCTTTTATTTTTTAACGGTCGTACTTGCATGTAACGGCTAAATACGTCTACACATACCAGCAAATAGGATGTTTTATTGTTTTGTCTTGCTAGGTTTCGCATGTCTGCCAGATCGCATGTTAAGATTTTGCGAGGTCTTGTGGCCATGGTTTGACGGCGCGAGATTTTTTTACGAGTATGTTTGTGAAGGGTAAATGTTCGTTGTGATGCTAAAACCTTTTCCACATCTGATCGTGTAATGTTCTTTCCCAGAGCCGTTCTACCAGCATCTAAAAGTGACTGTATACTTCCCAATCCATAGGGTTTTTTGTAATCCTCATACAAGTCCTTTAGAACTTGCATTGTGTTGTTGTTGATCACCATTGGTAAACAATCTGATATGGAAAGTATTCACAAAGGATGTTACTGCGAAACTGAAGTTTTTCAGGAGTATCACACCCAAGATCTATGAGTAAATAGTTTCGTGGCTTTGCAAAGACAACCCTTTTATACAACTCTAAAAACCGCTTGGCTTCGCTCTTGCCATATATCTGTCTACCTAAACATTCGATCTGTCCCATGTCTCTCTGTTTTAACAAGATGAAATGAGATGTGTTTAGTGATATGTTGCGACTATGTTTTCCATTCATAAATACATTTTGAACAAGGAGTATAACCGATATGTTTCCGTGACGTCCCTTTGTAAATGCATTGCTCACTATGTCATTGCTGGCCGCTTCTATAAAACAATCGTCCAGTATATATAAAATGCGGTCACTCGGATTCGTCTTGTGTTCGATGGGATCTATAATGTCTTTACTAACAACAAGCTTGCCTGCAAGTGCGGGTTCTTTTTCTAGAGGATGTGATTCACTTCCACATATAATTATATTATCAAATTGTTCATGATAATGTACAACTATTTTGGAAGTGAGGTATGTCTTTCCGGAATTGGTAACACCTGCAATTATTATTCTTGCCGGGTGAGCAAAGAGGTTCAGTAAATCACCTCCAAAGCAAGGGTATGGAGCAGTTAGGTGTGACATGGCGAAAGGTGGAAATGAAAGTGAAGTATATCTTTCAGGATGTTCCTCTTTTATTAGTAGTTATGCAATATTAGAAAATAATACATTATTTACATATAAAATATACAATCAAATATACATTTTTTACATGAATTTCAACATCGCTGTCGCTGTCGCTTGCTTCCTCCAGAATAAAGGGATTTCCCGCATGTGTCTTCCTGCGTTTGCGAGGTGGTTGTTTTTTATTCTGGAACCGTGTTGTTGTTGTTTTTTGTTTATTATCCCCTCTTTGGTGGTTGCGGTGGCATTCTCAGAGGACGGGAAATGACTATGTACGAGATATGCTCGTTTTCTCCACAGCTGATTAGACCTTCTCACCCTCTTCTTCTTCTTCTTCTTCTTCTTCTTCTTCTTCTTCTTCTTCTTCTTCTTCTTCTTCTTCTTCTTCTTCTTCTTCTTCTCCTCCTCCTCCTTCTCCTCCTCCTCCTCCTCCTCCTCCTCCTCGGGGTCTACATCAGGTACATAATCCCCCAATATCCCATCCTCTTCCTCCTCTTCACTGTATATATATAAATATATATGTATATATATGTACATCATTAATATATTGCATATATTTGTATATATATCTACATGTATACACACACACGGATATACACATATACTTATATTTTTATTTATATATAAGAATATATATATATTTATATATATATATACATACATATATATATATATATATATATATATATATATATATATATATATATATATGTGTGTGTGTGTGTGTATGTGTGTGTGTATTGAAATATATGAA
>NW_028234442.1:14988755-14993755 GCF_977035675.1 Penaeus japonicus
CTATATATATATATAAAAATATATGTTTATAAATACATATATATATATATATATATCTATATATCTATAATCTATATAGTAAATATGAGTATAAAATATATGTATAAACATATATAATATAACTAATAATCCATATAAGCATGCACATAAATAGGGGGGTATGTATGTAGATAAATATTCAAATATAACCGTTATATATATATATATATATAAATATATATATATATATATATATATATATATATAGTATATATTTATATATGTGTGAGTGGTGTGGATGTGTAGTGTGTGGTGTGGTGTGTGTGTGTATGAGGGGTGTGGGGTGTGGGGGTGTGTGTGTGTGTGTGTTGTGGGGTTTTGGGTGTGTGTGTGTGTGTTGATGTGTGTGGTGGGTTTTGTGTTGTTTGTGTGTGTGTGTGTGTGTGGGTGGGTGTTGTGGGGTGGTGTGTGGTGTGTGTGTGTGTGTGTGTGTGTGTGTCTGTGTGTTTGTTTGTGTGTGTGTGTGTATATATATATGTAATATTAATATATATATAATATATATATATATTATATATATATATATATATGTTGTGTTTGTGTGTGTGAGTTGTGTGTTGTGTTGTGTGTTGGTGTTTGTGTTTGTGTGTTTTGTTTGTGTGTGTGTTGTTTTGGATTTGTTGTGTTTGTGTATGAATGGTTGTTTGTGTTTGTGTGTGTGTGTTGGTTGATGTGTTTGTTTGTGTGTGTGTGTTTGTGTTGGTTGGTGTGTTTGTTTGTGTGTTTGTTTGTATGTGTGTTTGTGTGTGTTTGTGTGTATGTGTGTTGGGGTGTGTTTTTGTGTGTGTGTGTTTGTGTTTTGTGTGTTTGTGTGTGTTTATTATATGGTGTTATGGATATGAGGGTTTGTGGGGTGTGTGTGGTGTGTAGTGTGTGTGTGAGAGTATGTGTGTTTGTGTTTGTGTTGGTTGGTGTGTTTGTTTGTGTTTGTGTTGTGTGTGTTTGTGTTGTTTGGTGTTTGTTTTTGTTTTGTATGTTGTGTGTTTTGTTTTTGTTGAGTTTTTGTTTTTGTTATTTGAGTGTTGTGTTTGTTTGTGTGTTGTGTTTTTTGTGTGTGTTGTTTGTTTTTTGTGTTTGTGTGTTGGTGTTTGTTTGGTTGTGTTTTTGTGTGGTGTGTGTGTTGTTTTTTTTTGTTTGTGTTTTGTGTTGTGTGTGGATTTTGTGTTTTTGGTGTGGGGTTGTTAGTTTATATTTTTTTTAGTTTATTTTATGGGTGTGTTGTGTGTTAGTATTTAGTTTGTGTGTTGTTTGTGTGTGTGTGTATGTTTAGTGTGTGTGTATGTGTGTGTTTGTTTGTGTTTGGGTGTTTGTGTGATTGTTTGTGTGTGTGTGTTTTTTATATTGAAATTTATATAGTTATATTAGTTTTTGGGTATGCTATTCCATGAGCTGATTAATGGTTAGTTATTTGATTTTTCTTTTTGTGTTAATATATGCAAATTTATGGAATTTATACATTATAATATAGATATTTTATAATTATTTTTATATAGTATAGTTTTTGTGTGTTTGAGTTTTTGTGTGTGTGTGTATGGTTGTTGGGGGTATATAGGGGTTAGTTAGTTGAGTGAGTGAGTAGTGAGTTATTCTTATTTATTCATTGTGTTTGTGTGAGTTTGTTTTTGGTTTGATTGTGTTTTTGTTTTTTTTATTTGAGTGTTTTTTTGTGTGTTATTTTAAATTTATTTTTGTGTATATATATATAAATATATATATCTATAATTATATTAATTAATATATATATAGATATCGATATAATATAAATTTGTGTGTTTGTGTGTGTTTGTTTGTTATTTATTTTTTGTGTGTGAGTTGACATAGTTTGTATTAAATATATATATATATATCTATCTATTTTAGTTAGTTTTTTGGTTTTTTTTTTTTTGTTATTTTGATTTTTAGTGTTTTATATTTATTTTTAATTTATTTTTTTTAATGTGTGTGTGTTTAGTTTTTTTGTTAATATTTTGAATGAGTTTGTTTTTTTTTTTGTTTGATTTTTAGTTTGATTTATTGATTGTTTTTGTGTATTTGTGAGTGTATTTTGTTTTTTGATTGATGTTTTTGGTGTTTATTTTTTTTTTTTGTTTGATTTATATTTTTTTGTTATTTTATTTATATTTATATGTAAGTTATTAATGTATATTTATGTTTGTTTTTTATTTTTATTTTGTAGTATTTAGTTTTAGTTATATATATATATATATATATATATATTTAAATATAATTTACATATAGTTTTGTTCATGCACACACACACACTTACAAATACACTAAAATTGAATAAATTATAAAAAAACTAAAATTCATACGAAAAACACAACACTATTATCTCTATCAACATCACACAAACACACACACACTAAACAACACTACAAACTTATATATATTAGATCGATTGATATTGAATTAAGATATGGTTTTTTGAGTTTGTAGTTTGTTGTGTGTGTTATATTTAAATATGGTTGGGGGGGGGGGTTTGTTTGGGGGTGTTATTGTGAGTTTTGTGTGTGTGTAGTTGTTTTTTGTATTTTTTTTATGTGTTTTTTATTTTTTTTTTTGAGATGGTTTGATGGTTGAGTAATTTTGTGATTAATATTTATTTGTTTTGTGTGTGTGAGTGTTTTTTGTTATTTTTTTGTTTGTGTAGTGATGTTTATTATGGTGGTGGGTGGTGTTGTTTGTGGGTATAATTTTTTGTTAGGGAGTGTGTGATATTTTGTTGTCTTATTTATATTTTAGTGTATTTTTATATATATATATTGTTATTTTGTTATATTAGTTACGTATTAATGAATATTTTTTGTGAGAGGTAGTTATATATTTTTGGATAGATTTAGATATATATATAATTTTTATATTATTTTGATTGTAATTGTTTTTGATATGTTTTTGTTTTGTTTTGATATATTTAGTTTTTGAGATTTAGATATATTTTTTGTAATATTAATGGTTGTATGATTATATATATGTGTTTGATTTTGTGTTTTTAGTTTTAATGTTGTTGTGTGGGTTATTTATTGTTATATTTTGATATTGTATTTAATTTTATTGATATTTTTATATATATAGTTTTTATTTTTAGTTTTATTAATTTATAGATGTAATTACAATATCACACATATATGTATATGTGTGTGTGGAGGATAGATACACATATGTTTATATACATATATATATTATATAAAGATATATATGTATAATATTTATATATATATATATATATATTATATATACATTGTGTATATATCCACACACACTATACATATATGTGTGTGTGTGTTATACATATAAATGTAATATATAATATATATATATATATATATATATATATATATATATATAATAGGATTCATTTATATATACATATATATATACATATATATATTTATATATATATATATAGTATATATATAGTATATATAAATAATAAAATGTAGATATATTAATAAATATAGCTATATCTATATATATAATATTGATATATATAGATTTATTTATTGTATTTAGGATAGTTATTTAGATAATATAGATATAGTATGTTTTTATTTATATTAAAATATTTATAGACATAATAAATATATTTGATAGATACTGATAATATTATATTATATATATATATATAATATATATTTATATATAAAATGAGATGTTTATATATAAACATATATACATATATTTTAAATAGATATACATATATATCTAACACACACATAATGTGTGTATATATATATAAGATATAATTTATATAATTATATATATATATATATATATAATATATATATATGTATGTAAATGGTTTTTTATAAAAAATAAAAAAAATAATATATGTAGATACATATATACAGAAATAATATAGATATATAGATATATATATATATATAATATGTTTAAATATATTATATAATATAACATATATATTAAAGATCTATACATATATATCTACACACAAATAATGTGTGTAAATATATATATATATATAATATATATATATAAATATATATATAATTTATATATAATGTTATAGATATATATGTGTGTGTTGTGTGTATGTGTGGGTGAGGTGTGTGTGTGTGTGGTGGGTGTTGTGTTGTGTGTGTGGGGTGTGTTGTAGTGCTGTTTTGTGATGTGTGGAATTGGTGTGTGGTGTGTGGGGTGTGCATGGTACTTTAAGATAGGTTTAGATATTTTGTATAATATATATATATAATATTGAGATTATAAAATATATATATATATAAAATAAATATAAATACATATATATAATTTTAGATTTACATATATATATATTTATAATATATATATTTATATGATATATATATATAGATATCACATATACAGAAAGCATATATATATATATATAGATATATATAATAATATAGATATATATTATATATAATATTTTTATAGATATAAATTTTTATATATATATTGTATATATAATAATGATTATATATATATATATATATATATATGTATTTATAAGATATAATATAAATATTATATATATATTATATATAATTTATAAATATAATATATATATATAGTTGATATATATGGGTTGTGGGTGTGGTTGGTGTGGTGGGGTGTGTTAATTATATATATAGATATATATAGATATATATATATCCATCATTTATATTTATATATATCATATATATATGGTGGTGTGTGTGAGTGTGCTGTGTGTGTGTTTGGTATGTGGTTTTGTGTGTGTTGGGTGTTTGTGTGACACTATAAGTATGTGTTTTATATATATATATATAATATATATATAATAATATATATATATAAATATAATATATATAATTTTATCTATATATATATAGAAGATAGATAGATAGATAGAAAGATAGATAGATAGATAGATAGATATATTGATTTATAAATGTATAACATATAAATATATAAATATATATAGTTGTAGGGTAGGTGATTGGGATGTTGGTTTTGTGTTTTGT
>NW_028234442.1:14996255-15013755 GCF_977035675.1 Penaeus japonicus
CACACACACATCACACAACACACACACACCACACACACACAGCACTCACAAACACACACAAACATCAGCCCACACCCAACCAAGAGCCCACATCCCCCACACACAGCCCCTACATATATACACACACACCACACAACACACACACACACACACACACCACACTCACACTCAGCAACGCCCAACACAGACCAACATAACCACACCACTCCCACATACTGACACAACGCAATCACACCACACACACACAAACACACCACACACAATCACAAAAAAACACTCACCTAATTCACAAAGACACCCACACACACACACACTACACGCCACACACCACTCACACACCCGACACACACAACCACACATACATCACACTCACACCCTCATACACACACACACACACACACACAAACACAAACACACACACACACCACAAATACCACACACTCACACACACCACACCACACACACCACACACACACCAACCAACACACACACACACACACTCAAGATATATAGAGAGATATGAGAGTATATATAGTATAGATCAATATATGATATATACATTATCCAAAACAAACATAAAAACAAACACCCACACCCACACACACACACCAACACACGACACACACAACGACAACTCACCACACCCACACACACACAAAACACACAAAACACACACCCCCACACACACACACACACACACAAACGACACACACACAAACTCACCCACACACTCACATCACACATACACAACACACACACTCACACAAACCACCACACACACGACACTCACACACACCAACTACACCACCCCCCCCCCCACACACACACACACACACACACACACACACTCACAAACACACCACGACACACACACACACACAACCCACACAAACACAGATACACATAGATATAACACCACCACTCACCCCCTCACACGAAATAGTAATCACACACACACACACACACACATAGCGACCACACACACACACACACACACACTAAATATATAATAGAGATTAATTGAGTATATATATCTATATATATATATATATTTAGAGAGATGATAGTAGATATATATATATATATACATACACATACGACACACCCCCAGGGCGTTTCCAGCAGGCGGAGGGTATGGGTAGCGCATGTAGCAGGTAGCCGCCCCGGGGGGCCCCCGAGCGACCCAGCACGACGGGGGGTGGGGTGGGGGGGGAGCGGGGGGGGGTGGAAGCAATTATCAGGGGCGTGGGGGTGGGAGGGGGGAGGGGGTAAACTATAATCTAAAGACACACAATCACACACACACGAGCCCTCCCCCCACATCCAGACCCACACACATACGCGACCCCCACTAACAAGACCAGAATACAAACAAAATCAAACACCCACAAACACACAAACAAACACAAACACACCCACACACCCACCCGACGCACCCCCATAAAACCCACACCCACACACAAACAAACACACACCCACACACCCACACACTCCCACCCACCCTCCACACACACCTCACATACACACACACCCACACACACACACAACACACACACACCACACACACACACACACAACACTCACACACACACATACTACAGACATCAAAACAAACAAATAAATCAACCAAACACCCCCCACAGCCACACACACATACCCACACACACCCAACAAAAACACACATACCCACACTCACACACACACACACTCGCACACTCACTCACTCACGCACGCACTCACTCTCTCACGCACTCACTGTACACACCACACACACACACACACACACAACAACACTCACACACACACACACACACACACATACACACATAATATATAAAATATATATACAGAACACATACACTACACCCCCCAATCCACAATCCATCAACCCTCCACTCACCACACACACACAAACACACACACACACACACACACACACACACCACTCACACCACACACCCCCACACATCCGATACCCACACGACATACACCACTCATAAACAAACAAAATCAAAACAAACCCAAAAACCCAAAAACAAACACACACACAACCCACACTCCCCACCCACGCACCCACATAAACCCACACCAACACACAAACAAACCACACTCCAACACACCCACACACAACCACCCACCCGCCACACAAACCCTCAGAAACACACACCCACACACACTCACTCACACACACCTCACACACTCACCACACACACACACCATACATACAGAAATGCCTACAAACTAAGTATAACAACCAAACCACACCCCACATCCCACTCACAATACACACACACGACACAAACACACACACACACACGCACTCACTCACTCACGCACTCAATCAATCACGCACTTACGCACCTCACACACAACACACAATTAAAACACACACACACACACACACATACACACAGAGTGATTTTTGTCGCGTGGGTTTTGGTTTGTGTGTGAGAGAATAGATATGTTGATAAAACACCGCAAAACAACATCTGCCATACACACATACACTCACACCCCACACACACACACCACACACCACACACACACACCAACCCACACACTCACGACACACACACTCAAAAATTGCCAACCCAAACACAACCACAGATAGTTACACCTAATCCCCTCCAATGATCACCAATTCACCCTTCCCACCCCTCAGCCACCCAAGCACCATTATTTTGCGCTACACTCGAAGGCCTGCCCTCACAGTCTTTAAAAAGTCACGAACTTGACGTCCAAACCTTCCATTAACCATTTCGTTCGCATCTGTCCCATGAGCCCACGATTCGTAGCCCCCATCGACGTGGTGACCGTAAATGCGTGCTAATGTGCAATGGATACCAGCCTGAGGGAGGATGGGCGGGACAATTTGGCCGTTTTTTCATCGGAATATAAGTATAATTCATTTATGAATTTATATTTGTATAACATATAATCTAAATCTATATAAAATCCATATACACATTACATAAATACCTAAGTTATATATGTATACATGAATAGATACACATAATAAATATATATATATATAAAAATATATATAAATATAAATAATATACGTATATATAAATAAATATATCTCTACACATAATATATATATATATATTTATATATAACTATATATATAAAACTGAAATGATGTTTTGATAGTATGTATGTGTGTGGTTTATTTAAGTATAATATATATGAATTTGATAATAAAGATGATTGAACCGTAATGAATAGTAAAGAATGGCTATAACCAATTATAATGATGATATATTCAGCAGAAGGGGGGGGGAGACTACTCATAACACTAACAATATGATGACTTAAGGTGGCAACTGCGAAAAAATATTAGAACTGATATTCATGATTGTTGAAGACCTTGTCATCACTATATCAGCAGTCGATCAGGTCGAGCCCCGGGCATTAAGGAGTAATTGCTCCGCAAATCTGGCTTATCTTTACCACATATCGGGCCAGTGTTATTACAAAAAGATATGCAAGAAACCGCATCATACAGATATGGAATCCTTAGCCCTCATCGGTCCCTTCAAGTCGACTTCTGGCCTTTGCTGAGCAGCGCCTCCGGCCACCTCCTCGTGCCTTCTTGAGCAGCCAAGTACCAAATGGGTCCATCCTGAAAAGGAAGTTACAGAAGCAGCAATGTAATTATACATATTTTATGATAACGATAACAATAATGATTATAATAATAACAATAACAATGATAATGACAATAATAGTATAAAAACAATGATAATGATTAGTAATACCATTATCATCACGATAAGGATAATGATAATATTAGCTACATTATCATTATCCCAATAAAGATCATGATGATATGATTAAACAGTAATGATAATGAATAAAAATATCGTGATAATCACTGTAAATGGAGGATGAATAGAATGATGATAGCGCTGATGCTAGAAAGATACTAATTAGACGATTAATGGACAATAAACAAAATAAATGACATAATATTGATGATAATATAACTAAGATGATCAAAGGTAACAATATAAACAACTGTAGTAATTATAACAATAATATTGCTTATGATGATAAAAGGTACAAACGGAATAATGATAAATTAACAATATTACTTCACATATATTGATATCAAAAAACAACGACAATACAAAAGATTATGATATCACGAACTAATAATCAGTAATATCTATAATGATAAGAATTAAGAAAAATGAAAACAACATTAACCACATTGTATACATCCCACAATAAGGAATCATAGTGCTATAAGAATCCGCCTTCGTTCAAGTCGGTCACTTTCCGACCAACCGAACTCAGTCTCATAAGAAACTGCCAGACGGACACCTACCCTGGCCTTCGGATCGCCCATTTGCCGATCAGTGCCTTTCCGACCCACGCCAAGTGACCTTTGTCAGCATCCATTTGTAATGGGTCATCCTGAGGTTCTATCCTTACATATGCTATAGTTATATGTATACATAACATATACATATATGTGTGTGTACATATTATTCATATATTTCAATACACCCACACATACACACACACCCACACATTTATATTATATATATATATATATATATAAATATATATATTATATAATATGTAATATATATATAATATAAATTAGATATCTCTTATATATATATTAAAAATATAAGTAATAGTGAATATCCGTGTGTGTGTATACTGTATATAAATATACAAAATTGCAATAATTTAATGATGTACATATATATACATATATATTTTATTTTTTTTATATATATACAGTGAAGAGGTGAAAGGATGGGGATATTGGGGGATTATGTACCTGATGTAACCCCGATGAGGAGGAGGAGAAGGAGGAGATGAGAAGGAGGAATAGGAGAAGATGAAGAAGAAGAAGAAGAAGAAGGAGAAGAAGAAGGGAGAAGAAGAAGAAGAAGATAGAAGAAGAAAGAAAAGAAGAGGTGAGAATGTCTAATCAGCGTGGAGAAAACGAGCATATCTCGTACATAGTCATTTCCCGTCTCTGAGAATGCCACCGCACCACCAAAGGAGGGGGATAATAAACTTAAAACAACAACAACACGGTTCCAGAATAAAAAACAACCACCTCGCAAAGCGCAGGAAGACACATGCGGAATCCCTTTATTCTGGAGGAAGCAAGCGACAGCGACAGGGGCGGGGGGGGAGTGGGTAATAGTCATGTAAATAATGGTATATTTGGAATTGTATATATTTATATGTAAATAATGTATTATTTTCTAATATTGCATAACTATAAAAAGAGGAACATCCTGAAAGATATACTTCACTTTCATTTCCCCACCTTTCGCCAGGTCACACCTAACTGCTACCATACCCTTGCTTTGGAGGTGATACTGACTCTTTGCTCACCCGGCAATAATAATACTTGGGCAGTGTTACCAATTCCGGAAAGACATACATCACTTCAAAATGGTTTGGTGAGGGGGGGGGGGGGGGGGGTCATTATCATGAACAATTTGGATAATATAATTATTTTGGAAGTGAATCACATCCTCTAGAAAAAGAACCCGCACTTGCTGCAAGCTTGTTGTTAGTAAAGACATTATTAGATCCCATCGGACACAAGACGAATCCGAGTGTCAGAATTTTATATATACGGACGATTGTTTTATAGAAGCGGCCAGCAAATGACATAGTGAGCAATGCATTTACAAAGGGACGTCACGGAAAACATATCGGTTAGACTCAGTTGTTACCACAGTCAAACAGTCATGGACCCTCCTCGTACCGCCCCCTCACCCACCCCACCACACCAAACATCAAAGATACCCCCCCCTCTGCCCATTGCCCTCACTGCCATAATACGGACTGCCCGCACACAGGCCCTCGCGCCGCCCGCGTATAAAAGAGATAGTACATCCCAAGGAAGTCTAAAGCCCCGCCCCTCCACACTATCCATCAAGCTCTTGGGTGTCTCCACCAGCCCCCCTACCGAACGCAGTTCCCTCCTTTGAGTGCAAACATTCCCACCCAGCAAGTAATACCCCAATGGTGATCACCCACACCACCAGCCCAGAATCCATCCCGGCCCTTGACTGAGGCATACCCCAAACCCGAGGGATTGGGGGAAGTATCAGTCACTTTTAGCTGCTGGTAGAACGGCTAACTGGACAGAACATTACCCGATCAGCAGTGGAACAGGTTTTAGCCATCACCACGAACATTTCCCCTCACAAACCATACTCGTAAAAAAAACCGCGCCGCAAACCATGGGCCACAAGACGCTCGCAAAATCTTTAACATGCGGATCTGGCAGACATCGAAACCTAGCAAGACAAAAACACAAAACACATCCTATTTTGCTGTATGTGTAACGTATATAGCCGTTACATGCAGTACGGGGCCCGTTAAAAAATAAAGCACTACAGAGGTAGCACAGGCTCTGCAATCGTGTTGATACCGAAAGATGCTACAGGTTTATCCTCATCTATTCACGATGCCGGCCAGGAATTTGTGAATACTACAGTAGACACATTACTCGCAAACGAAATATGCAGTGGTACACAACTCACACGAAAGAAATAAAGGCCCCAATTGCAGAGAGACACGTTAGACCTTAAAGGAGGGCATCTAATAAATATCTGACCTTAAAAACTACACTGAAGTACATTGAGGTTCTATCGGATATTGTATCAGCATGGAGTATTTTGGGTATTTTATATTATAACGCACGCGCTCCATGCGGGTTGAAAGGTGTCTACCCGCCTGCGGTGCACAGACATTATACAGACCAGCGCAGGGCAGCGCCTGTTTCGCGATGTATGCTCCTTCCTTAGATGGGACTATAAAAAAAAGAAGATCCACCCTTATCAATCAGACTCAAAAGACAGGGGATACTGTACGCATCGCTGCGCGTTCCCCAGTGACACGTTTCGCAAGGGGTTACGAAATACAAAACACTGAGGAGATTTTCTAAATCCAACGGCCAGATCGACGTCAAAACGTATCGCTATTTATCTCGAAGATCAGAACGTGAAGAAATACACGTTTATTTACCGCGAGGAAACTTGTTCGCGGATATACCACTTTTTTATCGTACAAGATCAATCCTCTAAAAGAAGAAAGCATATCTTGTTCACTGGATAGGTATCCAGACAAGTTCATTTCCATATATAACAGCGTGATGACATGCAAACACTAGACCATACAAAACAATCCCTTACACAGCGCTATGTAGATGTGTGACGCAAATTTGTTTCGCTAAAGCCAAAACGATCGCTCTGATTTTATATTACAACCTAGATAAGAGAAAATCAACTGTATTGCTGAAGTGTTTTCAATTTTTTTTGAAGAAAAATTTAACAACTGATAGAAACATCATCAAGAAATTAAGCGATTACGCGAGGCAATTAAATCGGTAACGCTAAAAAAACTTCTCTCAAAAAAAAGAAGAAAATCTTTCATCTCGCGTTGGAGGTAATATTCTCTCCTTCTGCTCCTCTTGCTGTAAACGCGTTCGCCCTCTCTCCATCTAATTAGAGAAAATGAAAGAGTACTGTCTCTTTCCAAAATTCACGGTCGATCGCCATCTAATACCAAGATCTCACGCCCACAATAGTGATGATAATGGGGGGGAAACAGTAGAATCCCCATCAATTAGAAATACATCAATCAAAAAGACAGGAAGGCCCGCGGGGCGGCGGCGCGGCGGCGGCGGGGGCGGTGGAAGCCGCGTTGGCGGCGCAGCGCTTGCGGGGGCCGGTGAGGAACAGGAAAATACCCTAGGAATACCCGCTTTTGTGTAAAAAAGGGGAAATTTCGCGTCTTATACGAGTTCCTGAGGAAAAAAAAAGGGGAAAACGCGATATAAAATGAGAGCGAGACAATAACTCTTCCCCCTGGGGTTTTTCAAAGACTTAGGAAAACGCCTTTAAAATACGATCACAGTTATCTGAAAAATCCCTGGGCTTGAGCACTTGATTGGTATTTTTTTTTAAACTTCGCAGCGGGTTTAGCAAAACCCTGTTCTAGAACATTACCGACAGCAGTCTTTAAAAAGATGGGATAATCTAGGGCAGATACCGTCCGCCTTTCTCTGGCTGAAAAATACTTGATGCAACCCAAGTACTGACGTCACACCGTCGTCCTCGTTTTCACCTAAAGAAAAAGGTTAATTAAAGGGGTTACCTAATTTTGCTCCAATACCTCTCAAAATACGTGCGCAACCCTGCGGCAAAACGGTTTCTTCGGAAGGTATGCGCAAAGCAGGTGCAGAATCGAAAGACCCTAAATTCTTTGAAAAAAAAAAGCCATACCCAAACCTTTATGCCTACAAATGAAAAAAATCCTTTGGGAAACCCCTTATCAATCCCTCATATAGCCCATATAAATCCGGCGATTCTTTTCCGATCAAATAAAAACCTATTTTTGAGGGTTAGAAGCATTGGAAACACAAATATGAGTGAAAATGGCAAATTCTACAGTGTGAGGTCCTTCGGAATGCAAATAATACCAGCCACTCAAGCGAGAATGTATCATCTCAATGCTTACCCGGAGAACTCCGAAGAGAGATAGTAAAATTTTATCGCGCTCAGTTTAAAAAATGATATTATTGTATCCTATGGGAAACATATAGAAAATTTGCTCGGCAACCAGTCAGAGCAATTTTATCAGCAGGAAGCTGATAAGCACTTGAGGACTTAACCCCTTGTTTCCCAAGAAGAAGTAATATTTGCAATTGGAAAAATTCGAAAACATGCTTTGTATTTACCACCAACAAAACCGGGGGGCGGGGGGGGGTTTTAAATGGGGTTTTCGATTTAAATACAAAGCTTAACGAAAGTAATGATCTCGAATATGATGTATCGCAGGCACAATAATTAAACCCCGCACTTGAGGTACGTCGGTAAAGTGGGGGGAGACAGATAATTGACTTTGGGCATAAACATTTTAGTAAACTATCTTTCAGTAAATAATATTTCTGTTTATAATATAAGCACGAGTTTTCTTACCTATTGTTCAACTTGTACTATCATTCATTGAAAGCATTAGGGTTAGAGAAACAAATTCCCTTGATAGAGATTGGTTTTGTTAATGGCAAGATATTGCTGTTATGGATTTACAACCGGAGAAATTCAGGAGCAATAGCCATTGAAAACTTCTGGAAGCCCCAAATCGGCGTTGAATTATCACCGTCCGCATGATTTAAATATTGTTCTATTCTTGGTAAAGGGGATACACAAGGTGTGATTTAGGGTTTATAGCGATCGCAGGGTGGGTTTCAGACGTTTTGGGCCTAATGAACTTTACGAGGTAAAGGATATTTGTTTACAATTTTTCAGGGAAAAAAATATGTATTACGGGGAAAGCTTTTTGGCCCGATCAACTACCTGTTAAAAAAATCGTAAAACTTATAAAGAATTTTTTGTAGTTAACATCCTACTTCTCGGCACAAAACCGTCAATAATGGGGCATTACGTATTAATTGTTAATGGAAAGTATAATATTGCCTACTTTGATTCCTATGGAATACAGCCGCAATCTATGTCTTAGACCTGTGTAGGAGTGTTTCATTTTGATTTAATTTTTTTTGTCTTATACGAACATTGACGTAGGTTGAATTCTTTTCAGCCTTTGAATCGAACAGCGACCTATATAAAATTAACCCGCAGAGCGTGACGAACTTCCCATAAAGGAAAGGGAGTGCGATCCTCATCCCATTAACTGCCAGGGTGGAGCTTCCTCAGAAGAGAAAAGGGTGTTGGATCCTCACCCCTCATTGTCTGAGAGGGAAGATTCGAAGAAGAAGAACCCTGAAATGGTGTGGCCCCCTCCCTTGGAAACGTAGAAATCATTCTACTCCATCGTATATTATAACCCCGGTTTGATGCAAATTTATCACCCGAACCAACTCATTGCACCGCTTTCCCCTGTGTATGGCCCCCCCTTTTTTTGGGAAGATTCTAAGGGCTGTAAACCCTTTAAATATAAATCTCCATCTCTGCTTAAGGACGTTGAAATTTAGAAGGATTTTTCCGATATCAAGTAAACAGAGGGAGACATCACTAAAAATATCATAATAGATCTTACTAGTGATAGAAAGATTATGAATCAGGATAAACCCAAAATTTTAAAAAGGAAAATTTATAAAAAATAAAATGAAAATATGTGTTTTTTTCCAACCCTCACACTCCTGGCGTCTCAGGTGAGCAGATAATTGGCTTTTGTGAACCTTACCTTAAATTAATAACACCCAATTAACTAGTTAATAACTAAGCCCTCCCCGCTTCAAATGGTAATTAAGTCATACCGCTTGTGCCCCAGAGGAGGGTCAGAGACGGGGGGGGGGAAAGGGGGGGGGAGGGGGCGGATTGTTTTGACCTCTGTAGGGTACCCAGGAGGGGGAGGGGGGTTTGAGGAATATCTGTCCCGGGTTAAGGCCCTGAGGGAGGGGGAGAGAGGGGGATGGGAGACGGTCAGAGACGGAGGTGAAGGGTGAGGGGGTTTTATGCACGTCATGAGGTGAGGAGATCCGTCCTCGTATATTTGACCAAATATCCCACTCTCTCAAAGGTAATTCACTCTTTTACCTGTTATAACACGTATGCTAAAAGGGGGGGGAGGGGGAGGGGGGGGCGGGGTTTGGGTTAAAGCACGTTTCAGAGAGGAGGGGGGGAAGTTAGGATATACGTGCAATTGAAAAATATCGAAAACATGCTTGTTTTTAAACAACCAACAATCGATCGGTTTTGAAAGGGATATCGTTTTAACTACAAAGCTACGAAAGTAATGATCTCGAATATGATGTATCGGCAGGCAGCAGAAAATTTTACCTCGCACTTGAGGTACGTCGGGTTGTGGGCGGAGACAGATAATTGACATGACCCAACTCGGTATAAAGAGAGGCGGGGGAAAACCCCAAATGAAGACATTGGGTAATATACCTCTGCCTCGAATATAAAGCAACGATGGCGAAAGAAACATCTAGGGACGCGAAGTCAAGTGTTAGACGTCAGCTACAATTCGCTAAAATGGGGGGAGAAGAGGAAAGAAATTTATCACCCTCGTCTCCCGAAAACTCGCGGCTAAATCATCTGTATCCTCTTATTTTAAAAGAGGTAACATTCTTCATTCTAAGTTGAATAGAGATACAGCGTTTGTGCCATGCCAACGCCTGTGGAAAGACTGGGGTATGCAACCTCCGGGGTATTTGGGGAGAGAATATGCACATGCAGATTTTAATAGAACGAGAAGGCGTTTGTAAACACCGCCAAAAGCAATTACACCTGACCGAACAGCGACCGGAATAATTATGTGAAACAGGGTGAGCGGACCCGGTAATTTAAACCCTTTTGGCCATTTTGGCTTGGGCAAAGCTCTACAATATTTAAAGATATTGCCATAAAACAGTTAAAGACAAGCAAGGACAAACATTATGTTCCGGACTGGCCGGTGATACGCTTGATGATCGCTTGAAAAATATGAGTGTGTGTCCCCAATGTTTTGTTTAACAGGGTTGAAGACTTTAATATTCGAGAGATTTTTACTCCCTGTTGAAAATAAGGTGGCAGCTGGTGTCAAGAATATGGTTTTTCTCATACAAGCTTTGCCGGCGGTGTATTCCCTTTTAAAAAACGTACAATCTTAATGAATCAAAAGCCTCCGCTGAGACCTGACGGTGAAAATGGGCAAACGAAAGCCCGATAATTATGGAATTAAGTAGGAACGATGGTCGGGCCCGGAAAAGAGGAGGGCGTGAACCGAGTGTGCTACACGGAGATAATGAAATTTGATCACCTGAAAAAAAAGATGATGAAGCGAATAAGAATGTCGAAGATATGAATGACATATATCCTATTGTTATTAGTATGAAAATATTCTGTTATTTTTATCAATAAAAATATTTTTTTTAAACCCTTTATTTTATATCATCTTTAACTTCCTTATAAAAATGTCGAATTAGCAGTGAAGCTCTCAGTCCATGGAAACTGATAACAATACATATACATTACAACAATGCTTCTAAGGAGGTCTTCCCCAAAAAAACCTCCCCTGCTTTCGAAAATATTTTTCCCACCATTAATTTTGGATTTTTTCTTCCTTGGATATGAGGTGGCTTTAGTCCCCCTTTTTTTTTTCCCTAAAATTAAATTATAGCATTTTAGTTTAAAGATGATAATTTTTGCTATACAGTTTCTCAACATACCGCTAAAGGGTTTGCCCCGCGCTCAAAGCGGTGTATTTGAAAACGTCGTTAACCCTGTGTATTTTAAAAAACTAAATACACTCCAGCATAATATTTTTCAATATGATCCCAAATTTTTAAAAGGCTAGGAGAACGAAAAAGTGCACATTTAATGATAGATTTTGATAAAACGATGATATTATAAACAAATTTTAGGTGGTGCTCGGAAAGGGAAAGCAGTTAAAAAACATATTCCTAAGGGAAAGTTGGGTTACATAAAATGGGTTTCAGACCGAATTCCGGTTGAAACAATATTTAGCGGATTCAGAGCGAGCTCAGATGAACGATGTTACAGGGAGATTGGCTTTCGTTTCTCTCGCCGCATGGCTCATATACAAGGGTTTGACGAAAGAAAAAACCCCTATACTTTTTATGTTTCTAAGGCAGGAAGGACTGCTAAAGAAGAATGGTTGTTTGTGCAAAATAATGTAAGCATGAGACCACGAGAAATGAGGGAGGGGTTGATTATACTATATATTTTCAGATTTTGTGGGCACCCTGTTCGATTTGCTGAACAACAGGTTAATATTTTGGATGCTTTGCCTGAAAGATTCGAGTACAAAAGTGATCTACCCCTACACTTTAAAACAGTTTCTTAAAGAAGAATATAAATATATAGGTTGCGCATTACCGATCAGAACGTTATCCGGGGGCTTTAAATAACCCACTCTTACGCTTATACTGCACATTAGACCTCGTTAAATCTTTTTGTATATAAACACCGAGCATGCATATATTTTGCTTATTTTTGTAGCCGAAACACCGTCAGACCTATTCGCCCCTTTAAACTAAAGAAAGACAAAATATCTTATTTTAAGTTAACGTTCGCTAATTCAATATCTACCATGTAGGGCTAAAAACAGAAATTTCGTTCCCCCCCTCGACGTCGAGTTATGGCAATGTTTGAACAACCGCAGACCAGCTGAACCGTTGCGGGGGGACTCAGGGCGATTTTAGCAATATAAAACTTACATCATTATCGAAGGGGAAAGCGGGATTATCGCCCTTTTCTTGGGTAAAAAAGGCAAAAGGTAATTCCTTTTGTCTAAACTTGTTAAGCCTGCGATTCTTCGTTTTTGGGTTGGGGTGTTATTGACGAAATGAGGGAAGGAAAAAATAGCTTGAGATCTATAAAAAAAAAGAGGACTAGCAGCTGTTAAGCATTTGGGGCGCTATGTGGTATAACGCGAAAAACACAGTGTCACGCAGACATATACCCATGTTTGGTTACTTTAAACCATTTGTCTACACCCCACTTCCCATGGGAAAATCACGTGCCACGAAAACATATATCACATGGGGGTATTTGACCATTTTGACCACGGGGGGGGGGGGGGGGGGGGGGGGGGGGGCCCTTTTTCACGCCTCTTTTGGCCGTTATCGGTCGACCTGAGATTCTTTCCCGGGCTCACAAAATAGTGAAGCAACGAAGTGTTGTGGTTTTTGGTAGGCGTGTCCTACATCAAAGAATAACTTCATTGGCCTAGTACTGTGTTGAAGGGCGTGTTTTAGTGTGAAAAAGGCCCAAAATTTGAAAAAAAAACAGGGATAACAACTTTAGAATAACCAATGAAAGAAAGTACCGAGAAGAGCGAAATCCAAAAACCGAAAAAGGGTTAGGCACTCGTGAACAACCTAAACCCTAGGCGCAAACGAACCGAATCCGGGAGTCGCCTCGAATAATTCCCTTTGACAAAAATCTCCCAACATATAGTAGAACACAAACGAGAAACCAAAGCTTGCTCAGTATAGAGTAAGTAAATAAATATTGGAACATTCTTTCACTGTTCCTTTTATAATCTATCTAATAAGCATAAGAGATCTGACACTCTATAAAAGTCCGTGGTAGCAGGAACCGTTTATTGTGGAGTATTTAAACTTAACGATTAAAGTAAAAAATTAATGTTATAATATGAGTGAATATCGACGGGAATGCAGAATACAACAGATAGAGCAATGAAGGTGGCGGTCATAGAAAACAAAGAACATCAAAAGACTTAAGATTCGCCCTAGTTGTTCGAGCTATAAAAAAAGGATTGTATTTTCCCTTTCGTTTGGCCCGTTATAGCCTTGCCCCTTTCCGCTGTACGAATAACAGCTAGGGGAAATATCATCGCGACAACCATGAATCAGTATAAAAACACCGTTATCATCTTATGTTGCCGGGGTGGCGATGTGTTTCCCTCGGTCAAATAGATTGCGAAAGGGTTGAACGGGGATTGGGGGAAAGTCTGAAGTAGATGTACTACCCTTTAAAACGGGAATAAATGATCTATAACAGATAATTAAAGCAGAGTTTAGATGGCCATCTGGGGCAGATTGGGGGGGGATAGGAATAGGGGGTTTTGGGTAGGATGGAAGGGGGGTTTTGGGGCTTTTGGGTTTGGTGGGGGCGAAAAGCGGGGGTTAGGGTAAGAGGGGTGGAAAAATTGTATTGGGTTTTTTAAGGGCAGCGTGGAAAACAAAAACCCCTTTTTAATGATCTCTTTTTGCACGTTAGAAACGAACTTGTGACGCCGGATTGAAATGAAACATGGGAGAAACCTGTAAATTTTGAACATCTGACATACCGAGAAACATAAAAGACAGTTATTTTTACAAAAGCTAGCACAAAAGAAAAAAACGTATTTAACGATTTAAAAGGGTCGTGGATTTCTTTTCATGGCACCGTTTTGTTGGATGAGCAACAAGGATATGATCTTTTGGTTTTAATGTTTCTATGAGAATAGGGCTCAAATTTGGGCAACAGTTAAATTTGTTATAAACACAACACCGAAAGTTTTCAGAACTGAATCGGTGGTGAAGTTTGACACTTGAAATTACATTTAACTACACTCAAGCCTAGAGATTCCAGCGAGAGAGGCTCTTAACAAATCATTAAAATCATGGACCTCTCAGTTATATATTAATAAAACCTTTATAAAACATATGTAATGGGGGATCATCAACTCAATTTCGCTATCGATATGCCGGGGGGGTCAACAAATCCGAAAAGTTATCCCCCCTTTATGGTTGATATGAGTCCTACCAGGCGATTACACAATGAATCCTCTACACTTTGGACATAATCATTTGAGTAAACTATCTTTTTACAGTAAATAAATTTCTGTTTATAATATAAGCACGATTTTCCTACCTATTGTTCAGACTTGTACATCATTCATTGAATGCATTAGGGTTAGAGAACAACATTCACTTGATAGAGATGGTTTTGTTAATGGCAAGATGATTGCTTTTATGGATTTACAACCGGAGAAATTACAGGATGCAATAGCCTTTAAAAAATTTTCTGGAAGCCTCAGAATCGGCGTTGATTATCACAGTCGCATGATTCAAATATTTTCAATTTTTGGGTAGGAGATACACAAGGTGTGATTTATGTTGATAGCGATCGCAGGGTGGTTACAAAACGTTCGGGCATAATGAACTGTTACGAGGTAAAGGATTTTTGTTTACAATTTCTCAGGAATAAAATGTATTACGGGGATGCTTTTTGCTGATCAACAACCTGTTAGAAAAAATCAAAAAAAAAAACTTATAAATGAATTTTTTGTAGTTAAATCCTTACTTCTGGGCAAAAACCCCGTCAATAATGGGACATACTTTTTAAATTTGTTAATGGAAAGTATAATATTGCCTACTTTGATTCCATGGAATACACCCGCATATCTATCTCCCTGTTGCAGGCATTTATCGATCTTTCGGGGGGGAGGCCTTTCCTTAACATTAGCAAACATTTGCAAAGCACGATAGCTTAACATGCGGGCATATGTAATTTCGTAATGTATCACATAAATTTGCGTGGGATAGACCCATATTACCCCCATTTCACAATGTATTTTTTCAAAAGCGATTTTAGTATATGACAAAAAGGTTATAAGTTTTTTGTTAGGAATTTTTACAATGCCTCGTTGTCGCCCACGATTTTTTGTAATCGCTCCCCTAAGCAAAACAGAGTGTAAAAAATTATTTGCGGGTAAAAATGACAGTCAGCCTTTCCCCTCCTCCCCACCCCACTGGCACCTCACCTGATGGCGAGGGTTTGGGCCCTAAAACACACATGAGCCTATAATTATCTGTTTTTTTCAACTATAAAAGCCCAACTCTAAAAGCTTGTCTTGACATACTGTCTTCAGCTGTTAAACCTTGAAAAGGGACTCAATCATTGTGATCTGTTTGCAAAAGTAAGTTATTTCTGCTTATTGTAACTTGGTAAATATGTTTTAAATGAGTTATACTTGTTGTAATGTTTTTTTTCGAAAAAGTATTTTCAGTTTCGAGGGTTAATAATTGAGGGTTCTTATTTCTCAGCTCTGGGAATGGCCCAAGGAGCCTTGCTTGCTAATATGTGCGGATCTGCTGAGCTGGCGCTTGTTGATAAAGGTATGTTTTAATTCTATAATTTTTATATGTCTAGCCTGTGTAGGATGTTCATTGGGTTGGGGTTATTTTTTTTTTTTGTCCCCTTAATCACGGGGGGGAAAAATTGAGTAGATTTATTTTTTTCGGGGGCCTTTGAATCGGACAGCGACCTATATAAATTACTGGCGAGAGGGAGTGAATTCCTCAAGTAGGGGATGGATACTATCCCATTAAATGCGGGGAGCTTCCCAAAAAGGAGAAGGGGTTGGATCCTCACCCCCATTGGGGGAGAGGGAAAAATTCGAAGAAGAAGAACCCTGAAGAGGGGGTGCCCCCTCCCTTGGGACGTAGAAAACACTCTACTCCACGTAATATTATACCCCGGTTGATGCAAATTTATCACCCAAACCTACTCATCCCCGCGTTCCCTGTGGGATGACCTTGGGAAAATTCCCAAGGGGTTTTGTAAATCCTTATATAATAATCTCCATCTCTGCTTAAGGACGTTAAATTAGAACGGATTTCCGGATATCAAAAGGAACCCGAGAGGGCATCATCGATGTGTGCATAAATAGATCTTTCTAGTGTGAGAAGTAAATTTTAATCAGGATCAAAACACCAAATTTAAAGGAAATTTAATACCTTTTAATAAAAAATGTGTTTTTTTCCTAATCCTCACACCTCCTGGCGTCTCAGGGGAGCAGATAATTGGCTGTTGTGAACCTTTACCTTAATTAAATAACATCATTAACTAGGTTAATAACTAAGTCGCTCGCTTTCATGGTAAATTTAAATCATTTCCGCTTGTGTCCAGAGGGAGGGGTCCCGAGACGGTGGGGAAGGGGAGGGGGCGTGGGTTTTTTTTGACCTCTGTAGGGTACCCATGGAGGGGGGAGGAGGGTTGAGGATATCTGTCCCGGGGTTAAGGGTGGAGGG
>NW_028234442.1:15018755-15032408 GCF_977035675.1 Penaeus japonicus
GTGGTGGGAGGGCAGGTATAAATGTAATATATATATATATAAAATATATATATATATATATATATAAATATATAATATATATATATATATATATAGAATTTATATATACATATATACATATTTATATACATATATAAAATCCATCATAAAACACAAAACACATATATATACAATATAAAATATATATATATAATATATATATATATGAGATATGTGAGGGGTGTGTGTGTTGTGTGTGTGTGTGTGGTGAGGTGGTTGTTTGGGTGTGTGTGTGGGTGAGGTGTGTGTGTGTGTGTGAGTGTTTTGTGTGTGTGTAATGTGTTAACAATGACTACATATCCACGCACAAAAATATGAATGATATATATCCATATACATTTAATATATATGCATATAAATGTAAAATGTGTAAATATACATATCTAAATATAAATAAATATATATATATATATTATACTATATAAAAATATATATATTAATTTATGTAATGTATGTATGTACTATACCTAAGTATATAAATGAATATATTGTAAATAAATAAAAAATTCCAAAACCTAAATAAATAAAAAAAAGATAATATAAAAAAATGAACTATGTATAAATATATATTAAAATATAAATATATAAATATATATATAAATAATATATATATATATCAACAAATATATAAATATCAATAAATAAAAATAAATTCATAAATATATATAAAACATATAACTATATTATAAATATCTCTATATAAAAAAAAATATATTTATAATATACATCAAAGTAAGACTCAAACAAAAAACAAAATCTAAATATAATACTAAATAACATAAATATATATATAAAAAAATCAATATTAATTATATATAATAAAAATAAACCATTCAACTACTAAAAATAACAAAAAAAAATCATCACACAAAAAAATTCTCTTCTATCTATCTGATCATGACTATGAGTGAGTGAAAGTTATATCTAATATATATATAAATATCATATAACACACTATGCTAAAAACAAAATAAAATAATAATATATGAATATATCAATAATATAATAAACCTATTTAATATTTCCATATCCATACATAACAATAATTGGAATAACTATCTCTACCCTAATATATATATATATAACTATTAATATCAAAATCAATATATATAAAAATAAAAATAATTATAAAATTACACTATTAATATATATAATAAATTATCTATATGCAAATTTAAATGTAATAAATGCATCCTATAAATTACAAAATATACAAATATTATATTATATATAAAATAATATAAAAAAAATATGTTTATATAAACACTTATAAGTATATATATAAATATATTTCTAAACATATACATATATAAAAGTATATAGACATATACATATAAAATTATATAATACTAAAAAAATAAATATAAATATATATAAATATATATATATAAAAATAAAATATATAAAAGAATGGTATAATGGAGACTGATTATCAAACACGCGTTTACATAATATATATATATAGATATATATTATATATAGTATATAAATATATATATTAGTAGATAATAAAATAAATAAATACATCTAATATATATATATATATATAAATAAAATATATGTGAGTGTTTGTAGTGTTGTGAGTGTCTGTGGTGAGTGTGTGTGTGTGGAAATATATTATATTTATGTAATATGGGAAAATTATAGGGGGGGGGGGGGGTTGGTATTTTTTATTTTTTTTTTGATATTTTTGTTTTGTTTTTTTTTATATTGTAAGAGAGTTGTATATATTTATATATATGTAATATTTAATATTATATATAAAAACATATATATATGTATATATATATCTATATAGATATATATTCATAGATATATATATCTATATATATATTAGATATATTTATATATATATATATAATATATATATATAGTACATAACGTTAGTTCCATAGCAACAATATAAAAGGAAAGGTATAATGAGACTGATATCTGAAACACTGAAGAGATGTATTTTAACGCGTTTCGACCCAAGTTCTATCTCAAAATACATGTATTTTTGAAAAAAGACCTCCGTCGAAACGCGTCAATTACTGCTCATACGCGTTTAATAATCAGTCTCATTCATTCCTTTCCTTTTATATTTGTTGCATATGAACTCAACGTTATTCTACTATACATATTTATATATATATATAATATATATAAATATATAATATATATATATAGATATATATATACATATATAATATAATATAAAAATAATAAAATAAATTTTAAATATATATATATATATATATATATATATAATATAAAATATAAAGAATATAATGTATATATATATATATAATATAATAATATAATATATATATAAATATATATATATACTAAATATTTATATATATATAAAAAATATTTACAATATATATGTATAGATCCAATATATACATATACATATATAAATATATAAATATAATTATTTTTTTATATATACATATATATGGTATATATATTTCACACACACACACCACACACATACACACATACACACAGCACACACATATATATAAATAAAATATATCTATAGTAAATATATAAAAATACTTATATATATATATATATAATATACTAGATATTATATATACGTATATATATATATATAAATATATCAATATATATATATATATGTATAAATAAAAATATATATGTATATAAACACACCTATAGCATATATGCTAAATTTATTGTTGTGTGGATAAGATACATATAGAAAGAGAATATATAGTATTATATATCTATAATATAGATATATATCTAAATATATATAATATAAACAAATACTAACTAAATATATATATATATATGTATATAAACATATATACATGTATATCTATACATAAATATATATATATAGTAAAAAATATATATATAAATCTATATTAAATATATATAAAATATATTTGTATATATACAGATTATATATATAGCTGTATATATATATATATATATATATATATATATATATATATATAATAATAACATATATTAAATATAGTATAAAGAAATATACATATACATTTACACACACAAATATGATATACATCTATTTATAATATATATATATATATATATAAATTATATATATATAAATATATATGTATATACATAAATATACCATAATATTCAATATATTCATGTTTATATCCCTAATATATTTATAAAATATTCATTATTACAATATATATAATTTTAATATATATAAATAAAATATATATAATATAGATAAGTATATATATAAATAAATGTGTGTGTGTATGTGTGTTGTGTGTGATTGTCTGTGTGTGAGTGTGTGTGTGTGTGTGTGTGTTTTGTTCTGTATTGCGTGTTTTGTGTGTGTCTTTGGTTTTTGTGTGTGTGTAGCATGTACATAAAAATATGTAAATCTATATAAAAATATAAATATATATACTGTAAAAATATATTTATAATTTATTTAATAAATATAATATAATAAATATAACTATATACATACAATTTATACATATATACAAACAAATATAAATAAATCTATATATAATATCAAATATATATATAAATAAAATAGCTATATATAAAATAAATCACATATACACACAAAGCATAATATATATAATTTAATATCTAATAAATAAATAATATATAGAAATATAAGAAATATAATATATATATATATATAAAAAGAAAATATATATGAATATATAAAAATATATAATAAACTATATATATAAAAATAAAAAGTGATGTGTGAGTGGGTGTGTGTGTGTGTGTGTGTGTGTGTGTGTGTGTGTGTGTGACGTGTGTGTGTGTGTGTGTGTATCTGTTGTGACCACTAAAATATGTGTTTAATATAAATATATAAATATAAATATCAATATATAAATATATATATATATATATAATAGAACGATAGAAAATAGATAGAAGATAGAGAGATAGATAGATATATAGATAGAATTTATAAAAGTATATAAAAATATATAATATATATATCTCATATACCTAAAAATATATAAATATATTATATATAAAAGTATGAATAAATATAATGCCAATATTGCAAGTAAATGTGAATATAAATACATAAAAAATATTCATATATAAATAACATAAGGTATAAATACCTAAAACTAGTATATAAATATATATAGCTATATATATATAAATAAGATTGTATATATAAATATAAATGTAAATATATATGAATAAATATACATATTTATAAATAAACATAATGTATGTATATATATATACATGTAAATTTAGTTATAGTTGTATACTCATCACTCTCTTATAAAATATGCAAATATATATAGATATAAATATATAATAAAAATAAATAAATAAATATATAATATATATATATAATATATCATTATAACAATAAATATATATATATAGGATAATATATAACAATATATAAACTATATATAAATATACATATGAGCATGTATCTGTATATATAATAATATATAACTCTATAAAAATATATAATAAATATATAAAAATATAAATATTAAATATATCTATAAATATATAAATAATATATATATATAAATAACACTCCAAACACAACCCAGAAATAATCAACCAGTACTACTACAACACAAAAGCGAGCCACACACATCCCACAATACACACACATCTCACTCACACTCACAAACATCCACACACACACTAACAAATCACACAGATGAGAGAGAGTGAGCGAGTATATAGAATATATAGAGAGAGTGTGTAGGATAGTGAGAGAGTGAAGATACACACCCACACACACACTCAAACACTCACCCAAACACACACACCACACACTCTCACACTCTCACGACACAACATGACACACACACACACACACACACACTCCAAACACACTCACACACACTAACAATCAAACACTACACACACAACCCCCCGCACCCAGCACCTCATAAACACACATACACACACTCAAAGCTCACACACCACAAACACACACACTCAACACACCACACTCATGACACACACACACCACACCAACAAAAACACACATCAACACCCACACACAATCCCACACACAAACTCTGACCACACACACACACCCACACACAACTAACTCACACACACACACAACCTCCACACAAACTCCCATACCAACAACGCAAGCAACAATAACCCTAAACGCTACACAAACACTCACACACCACCAAACTCACACTCACAACACACTCACACTCACACACACATTGAGAGAGAGAGAGATGGTTATGGAGATGATAGACACTCACTCTCAACAACACACACTCCCACACACACAAACAACACAACACTAACACACCACACAACAACAAACCACATACACTAACACACCCACACACACACAATCCAAACTCCTCACAAACACACACACACACACACAAACACTCACAAGACACAAACACCACACATAGATATTAGATATTGATGATAATTGTGAGATTAGTCACTACACACAACACACACACACACACACTAACTCCCACCTCACACCACACAAACACACACACACACAATTTCATGTCACCACCCCCATACTGCGCACCGCACACAACACACACACACACACACCCACACACATACACACACACAACACACACTCACCCTAACACCTCACCGTACACTTACAACCCTTACACACACACACACACACACACTCCCAAACACACACTCTACCACTAACACCACAGACGACACAATCACACACACACTCACACACACAATCTATGTAAAAAAATCCAAAAGCCTCCCAACTACAACACTACACAGACACACACAGTCAGCATCAACCGGACAATCAAACATCTAATCTACAATATACCATAAAAACCAGACAGTCACGACACACAACACACTCAAAAAGTATCTAAACAACAAGGGCCACCTATCACACAAAATCCAACAAAAACACTAAAGTTATACAAGACAATAATCACCCCAGAAAGACTGACCGACAACACAAATGACACCAACAACCAAAAAGAACTTATAACAAATCTAACAATTAGCAAAACATACCTACCCACCCCAACACCCACACACACACACCCCCCCACCCCCACCCACACAACCCAACACCCACACACACCACACACACACATAATAAATATAAAAATATATATAAACAATAGAACTAAATATATATAAACATACTCACGAATAACAAAATTCTATATCTAGAACAAAATATAACTACTCTAAATCAAAAAAACGGTCAAAATGAATAATATACTACAAACATACCAAATATCTACATGTCAAAGGTTTAAACAGTAAAATATAAATAAGAAATAAAAAACTCACACACAAAATAACAACAAACACAAAAACACTAAATAAAAAATATACCAACTCAAAAAACTCAATAAAAACAAAATCACAAAAAAAAGTATATATAACTAACTCTTAAAAACCCCCCCCAAGCAACACTTTAGCCCGTAAGGTGATTCCCGGTCCATCACCCTCAAAGAGTCCAATGTCCTGCATTGTAAAGATACACTGAAAAACAATAGCACATATATCTATATATATACATATCTATAAATAAACATAAATATAAATAAACGCTAAATATCTCAAATATAATATAAAAATAAAAATAAATTAAATAAATAAATAAATATATAACTATATAAAAATATGATAAATAAATGTGCATATAACAGTCCAACTAGACATATGACCGAATAAAAACATTACTAAATATATATATAAAAACAATCTATATAAATATAAAATATAAAAATATATATATTTATTAATAAGCAATGGTTAATATATATATTTATAAATATATATTAAATATATAACTCTTAAATAAATATAAATATATAAATAATAAATATATCTAAATAATATATTAACTAAAAATAAATAAATGTATAAAAAATATAATGCTAATATATAAATATAAAATATATTAAATATAAATATATATACAGTGGTTAAAAAAAATATCTATATATATGTATATATATAATGTATATATAAATGAAAAAATAAAAAAATAATATATACTCTGAAAATAATAAATCTATATATATAAAGAATATATATATATATATATAAAATAATAGTATAATTATATATAAATATATCTTTAAAAATAAAATCTAAAACAATATATATAATATATACAGGTGTTTTTAAATATCTATATATAAATAAATAAAAATATATAGATATAAGATATAAATATATAAAATATAATCTAAAAAGTAAATAAATATAAATGTGATCTATATAAATATATTTAAATGTATATATATATATATATATATATATAATATAATATAATATATAAATATAAGAGTAGTATGTGTGAGAGTCGTGTGGGTGGTTGTGTGTGTGATTGTGTGTGTGTGTGTGGGTGTGTGTGTCTGTGCCTTTAATTATGTTAATATTTTATACTAGACATATATAGTATAATATATATATATATATATATATAATATATATAATATATATATATAAAAATATATATAGATATATATATATATAATATATGAATATATATATATATAAATATATATATATATATATATTATATATATAAATCGAATATACACCCAAACATATATATAAAATATAATATAAAATATATATATATATAAAATAAAATAAATATATATAAAATATATACTATATATATCTATATATACATATATATATCAATATATATATAAATATATAATATATATATATATATACATAAAACTGTGTGTGTGTGTGTGTTTTATACAAAAATATAAACACATATAAATTTACGTGTTGATATATAAATGTATATATTAATATATATATCTATATATATATAAATAATATATAATCTATATAAATATATATAGTCTAAATGTTATATGAATCTGTATATCTAACACATATCATATATGAATGCTACATATATATAAATATATATCATAAAATATATATATATATAAATATATTCTCATATAAATATATATAGCATATATATATACATATATATAAATACAAATAAATGACTGGTAGCAGATATATTATATATATATTTTATTTATTTAATTTAATTTATACAGGTTCGTTTTGGTGAAAGGATGAAAACAACAAAGGGTTTTGTTCCCCCTTAACGTTAAAATCACGATACAGATTTGTTCGTGTGCAGAGTTTTTCCCCGCGTGGTCGCCCTCCAAAAATTGCCTCCTCTTTTCGGGCTCCCTTTTTTCTTAAAAAACCCTAGAATTTAAAAAACAATTCTGTCCAGTGGCCATCTAAATTGCAAAATTATTGTATAGACCCATTTATTCCCCCAAAAAAGGTAACATCTTTAAACCCCTTTCCCTCACCCCGATTCAACCAACCAATCTTTTTGCCCGAGGGAAAATGACCCCGGCAAAAAAGATTAACGGTTTTATCTGATTCATGGTTGCCAGCGAATACTCCCTGTTGTTTTTTACTACGGGGAAAGGCAAGGTAAACCACGCAAGGGAAAATACACTTTTTATAGCCAAAATAGGCGAATTTAAGTCTTTTTGAGTTCTTTCGTTTCTATGCCGCCACCTCTTTTTCTCTACTGTTTTTTTTTCGCTTCCCGTCGATTTTATCAATTAAAAAATTTAAATTTTTTACTTTAATCGTTAAGAAAAATTTCCCACAATTAAAGGGTCCTGTTTACCACTGATTTTAAGAGTTCAATCTTTAGTTAATAATTTTAAAAAGGAACAGTGAAAGAATTTCAAATTTATTTATTACTCTTACTGAGCAAGTTTGGGTTCTAGATTGTGTTCTATATTTTTTGGGGAATTGTTAAAATTTTTCGGCGCTCCCCGGTTTAACAGTTCGGGGCCCCCTTGGGTAGGTCTTCACCGGGGCCTAATTTTGCTTTCCCGGGTTTCAGTCTTTGGGTACTTTTTTTCATTGTTTTCTATGTTGTTCTTTCCCCTTTTTTTCTTCAGGCCTTTTTCCCAAAACAGCCCTTAAAAAAGTACTACCAATAAGTTATTTCTTTAGATGTAGGACACCCTAAAAAAAACCCAAACATTTGTTTCCTATTTGGACTGGAAAGACCTCGGGCGCCCGAAAAAACGCCAACGGCGTAAAATGGCTTGGAAAAATGGTCAAGTCCCCAATGGATATATTTTTTGCGGGGCATGGATTTTAGGGAAGGGGGGTTAGAAAATTAAAAGTACCCAACATGTGGATATGCGCTGACAGGTTTTACGTTATCCACATCCCCCAAACTGTTAAAGTGCTTTTTTTTTTAAAATCTAAAGAAATTTTTTTTCCCCATACGTAAATCCCCAAAAAATGAAATGCGTTAAAAATTTTGAAAAAAAAGGTTAACCTTTTGTATTTTCCCAAAGAAAGACAAAACCCCGTCCTTGAAAAGTCGAAAGTTTATATATTAAATCCCCGGGCCCCCCCGCGCAACGGCTTACGAGTTGCGGTTGTTCAACTTGCCAAACCCCGATGAGGAGGAAAAGCGTTCAGATACAGGGTAGATATTGAAATTAGCGAAGTTAATTAAATATAATATATTTTTTGTCTTTTTTAAGGGCGAAAAGGTTGAAAGGTGTTTGCTACAAAAAAAAAAAAAATAATGCAGCCGTTTTAAAAAATAAGATTAACGAGGTTTAATGGCGTATAAGGAAGAGTGGGTTATCTTCAAAGAACTGTTTAACCCTTTGATCGGTAATGACACCCATTATTTATATTTTCTTTAAATGTTTATAAGTTGGGGTAATCCCTTTTACTCAACTTTAGGCAAAAACATCCAAAAAATTAAACCCGTTGTTAGCAAAAGACAGGGTGACAAATCTAAATATAAGAATTTTTCAACCCCCTCATTTTGGTGGTCCATGCACTTATTTTGCCCAAAACAAATTCTTTGAGCATCCCCTATTAGAAACAAAAAAGAAGGTTTTTTTTGTCAAATAGTATAACCCCTGCGGGAAGAAAAAATCCAATTATATAAAATGTTTTCTAGTGCTCAAAACGTAAAAATTGCAACAAATTGGTCGAATCCCAAACTATGTAAACAATTTTAAAAGTTTTTAACGCATCCCTTCCCAACCCCCCTCAAATTTTTTAAAATCAGTTATCAATTATTTTAAATTGCATCTTGTTTCCCCAGATATTAAATTTTTGGGAAATTTTGAATATATTTGCTGAGGATTTAATTTTATTACACCGTTTCGACGTTTTAAAAACACCCTTTTTAAAAGCGGCGAATTTGGGAATTTAAAACTGTTAGCAAATTTATGCATAAAATCATAATAATTTTTTGGTAAAAAAATTACTAAACCCCTCATTCCAAGGGAAAAACCAACATAATGGGAAAATATTTTCAAACAAGGTTTTTGGGAAAACCTCCCAAAAACTTTTTGAAGAAAAATGTTTTTATCATTTCCCTAGAAGCTTCACTGCTTTCGCATTTTTTTTTAAAAAATTAAAGAGTAATAAAAAAAGGTAAAAAAATAGTTTTATTGATAAATACCGAATTATATAAACACAAAATTTAAAAGTCTTTTAAAATTCCAACTTATTCCTTCTCCCTTTTTTCAGGGGACAAAGTTTTTATCTCCGTTACCCCGGGTTTACGCCCCCCTTATTTCCCGGCGACAGCCATACTAATTCCCTAATTATCGCGTGCTTTCCTGCCCTTTCCCCCAGGGTTACGGGGGTTTTGTTCATTAAATTGTATATTTTTAAAACATAACCCCAAAAGGGAAACTTTTAAAAAACATATTTACACCGTCCACCTTTATTTTTCAAAGGGGGTTAAATTTTCGAATATTCCCCTTAAACCTTTAAACAAAACTTGAAAAACTCATTTTTTAAACGTATAATTCCCCGCCACCCGGGCAACATAATTTTTTTTCTTTCTTTAATTCTTTGGAATATCGTTTATTGTAACTTTCCCCAACCAAAATACCACAATAAATTACACACCCCCCCTCCCCTTTTCCCAAAAATATTCCGTCCTTTCCAGGTGTAATTCTTGGGGGTTTTTGTACAAAACGCTTCTTTCTAAAAAATCTGTTTTGGCTTTTCTTCCAATAACCGGGATGCATAACTTTTCCCAACTTGGCGAGGGCACAAACGGTTTTATTCAACTTAAATGAAGAATGTTACCCCCTTTAAAATAAAAACAGTGATTTAGCCGAGTTTTGGGGAACGACGGGTAACTTTTTTTCCTCTTCTCCCCCTTTTTAAAGCAAATTGAGTGACTTAAACACTTATTCCCGCCGAAATTTTCTTCCATTTTTGGAAAAGGGAATAAAACCCAATTTTCCATTTTTTCCCCGCCCCTTTTCCGATTTGGGGTATGTCAAATTGTCTCCCCCCAAAGACTACCTCAATGATAATTACTGTCCCGCCGTCTCTATTGGGAATTTTTATTTCGAGCTTTGATTAATCATTCCATTTAAAAACCCGACGATTTTGGGGTTTAAACAAAAATTTTTTAACGTTACCCAAACCCCCCCCCCTTTTTCCAAAAATGAAAAACCCCCCCCCCCTCCCCCCCCCCCTCCAAGAACTTTTAAAAAGGTAAAATAATATTGGAATGGGATATGGAAAATATCGGGGCAACTCATGAACTGCAAAAACCCCCCCTCCCCCCTTCACCCCTCCCTTTTCCCCCCCCCCTTCCCCCCCCCCCAGCCTTAAAACCCCACAATACCCTCCCCCCTTCCCCCCTCCTTCCCCACAATCAAAAACCCCCCCTCCCCCCTTCCCCACTCTTACCCCCCTTTCCCCAAAAGCTAATGCAAAACCCAAAAACCGCATATTAACCTATTAATATTTTTAATTAAGGTAGAAACCCCCAAATCTGCTCAAAACCCATTTTAAAAAAACCCCCAAAATTTTCATAAATAAATTTCCAAATTTTTACCCTAAAAACCCCACACAATAAATTATTATAAAAAATTTAAACCCCTCTCTTTTAACATTAATCAAACTCCCTAATTTAATCCTTAAAAAATGGATATTATTAAATTTACACCCCTTAAATCTTCAAGGTCATAAAAGGGGAACGCCATGATTGGTTCGGGGAAAATTTCTACCGGGGGAAAATTTTATACGGGGAAATAAAAATTTTCTGCCAAGGGGGGGCACCCCATCTTCGGGGTTCTTCTTTCAATCTCCCCTCAGACAATGGGGGGGGGTCCAAACCCTTTCTCTTTTCTGGGGGCTCCCCCGGGAGTTAATGATGGGGATCCACCCCCTTTCTCCTTTTATAAATTCAGTCAGCTCTGCCATTAAATATTTTTGTCCTTTAATCAAAGTAAAAGAAATAAACTCCAAATTTGTTAAAAACCAAAAAAATTTAAAACAAAAAATGAAACCCTTTCCATTAAACATAAATGGGCCCATTCCATAAAAAAATAAAAAACTTTCCCTTTAAAATTTTGAATTCCAAATTTTTCTTTTTTGCCCAAATAAGGATGTTTAAATACAAAAAAATTTATTTTAATTTTACATTTTTTCTAACAGTAGTTACCCAAAAACCCCCGTTCATTTTATCCCGAAAAGAACAAAAATTTCCTTTACCTCAACATTATTTTCCCGAAAGCTTAAAAAACCCGCGAGTACAACAAAACACCCTTTTGATCTCCTACCCAAAAATAGAACAATATTTGAATCATGCGACTGTGATAATTCAACGCGATTCTGAGGCTTCAGAATTTTCAATGGCTATTGCATCCTGTAATTTCTCCGGGTTTGGAAATCCATAACAGCAATCATCTTGCCATTAACAAAACCATCTCTATCAAGGGAATGTTGTTTCTTCTCTAACCCTAAGGCATTCATGAATCATAGTACAAGTCCTGAACAATAGGTAAGAAAACTCGACTCGTGCATATATTTATAAACAGAAATATTATTTACTGTAACAGATAGTTTACTCAAATGATTATGTACAAAGAGTCAATTAATCCTGTCCCTCCGGCCCACATACCCGACGTACCTCAAGTGCGAGGTAATTATCTGCTGCCTGCCGATACATCATATTCGAGATCATTACTTTCGTAGCTTTGTAGTTAATCGATATCCATTTCAAAACCGATCGATTGTTGGTTGTAAATACAAGCATGTTTTCGATATTTTTCAATTGCACATATTACTTCTTCTTGGGAAACAAGTGTTAAGTCCTCAAGTGCTTCATCAGCTTCCTGCTGATAAATTTGCTCTGACTGGTTGCCGAGCAAAGTTCTATATGTTTCCCCATAGGGATACAATAAATATCATGTTTAAACTGAGCGCGATAAAATTTTACATCTCCTCTTCGGAGTTCTCCAGTAAGCACTTGAGATGAAACATTCTCGCTTGAGTGGCTGGTATTACTGCATTCCGAAGACCTCACACTGTAGAATTCGTCGTTTTCCTCTATTTGTGCTTTCCAATGCTTCTAACCGTCCAAAAATGGTCTAATAGATCGAAAGAAGCGCCGGATTTATATAGTCTATATGAGTATTGATAAGGGTTCCAACGGATCTTTTCATTTGTAGGCATAAAGGTGGGTATGGCTTTTCTTTTCACGTATTTAGGTCTTCGATCTCGCACACTGCTTGCGCATACCTTCCGAGAGAAACCGTTTTGCCGCAGGTTTGCGCACGTATTCGAGAGTATTGAGCAAAATAG
>NW_028234442.1:15032508-15035008 GCF_977035675.1 Penaeus japonicus
AACCAATGTACTCGCGGAGAAATAATTAGCAGACACAGAGTCAATTGCCTACAGCCGTCTGGTTAGCTCATTGGTAGCATGTTGACTTCACATCCCTGTGGTCGGCAGATCGAGCCCCGCCCAAGCTCGTGAGCTTCCACTGTCACCTGGCGGTTACTGACGTAGCTGGGCACTGCGTTGGGTAAGGACCAAGCTCAGATCGAGTCAACACTCGTTGGCACATTCTCTCACGAGTCAGCACACGCTAGCACAGGCGGGCTCGCGTCACTGCATACAAGCCCGGCGTAGCAACTGCTCCGCAAATCTGGCTTATCCTTATCAACTGCCAACCATCCTGACCTTTCCTTCTCTCCTAAGGGAGTTCGGGAGAGAGGGGAGTGCTACTCTGCTGAGTTGCAGACCCGTCAGACCAGTAGCAGTGATTGGTCAGCAAGTGGGCAGAAGGAACGAAGGAAAATTGAATAGACGAATGAAAGAACTCGTATATAAAAAGGTAAACATTAGACAAAGTGAAAGTACGCCTTTACACCAGCGGTTTACCTTTGTAAACAAACAACATAAAAATAACTATGCTGAACGGTCGGTTGTCGGAGCATCGATCTACGGTAACTACGCCGAACAACATACAGCAGCGTAGCAGTTTATCTGCCGAACACCACGGCAATTTCGAAGAACTATTGGAATCATATAAACAACCCTGGTACTAATACACCAGACTTATTTCCTCCACCATTTTTCACTATTATAAAGAAAGAAAGAAAAAAAAGGAGCTCAAAGCAATAGAGGTAAGTATGTTATTGGTTTATGTATATAACGCCCACATGGAAACCACCCACCGACTTCTAGGGAAACGATTCCATCTCCAATAAACGAGGATCTTTTCTTCGACGAAGGTCAGAAGCGAGAGTACAGAGGAAATCGCGGCAAGCAGACCAACTAACCCCAAATCCATCTGTAAACCTGGGGAGGAAACCTTCAGCAGAGAGACCCTATAAACTGCCCCAATCACTATCAATGAGCATGAACCAAGTGATCATATCTCATGAGGAAACAAAGCACCTGTTCGAATTAGCCAAAATGTAGGTGAAACAGACATAATCCTTCCACTTAATTATGATCAAGTTAGGCTTATTTTAACTAGTCTATAATGCAGCCTTAGCGTCAGTGGTACTTCCCAAGGTCGCGGTTTTCAAAATAGCTGGTAGAACCGCTCATACAACGGCAAGAAAACCGCCAAACAAACAGACCGGAAAAATTTAGTGTTGACCCAACTCTCTCTAGAGATTCCAGGAAAGATCCTAGAAAATTAAGATAAGCGACCGACTACCAAAGCATTGGAGGAAGTAACAATCTTTTAAATGAAAGGCAATTATGGTATCAGCAATCACCGGAACAAGTCCACATGCAAGTTAGCCTATGCATACAAGGGAAACAGCCTTGCGTTAGCGAACAGAAAAAGAAGAGTAAATAGCAATTACATCATGTACGCCGAAGACATAACTCAAATTACCTTCCCCACGGAACCAATTTGTATCAAATATCGCCCACCAGACAGAGCCTATTGAAACAGTCAATATAAGGTTTGACAGAAGCCTAGAAGGATCAAAACGCTAACAAAAACAAATTGCCTACATAATAGCGGATTAACAAAAAAACAAAGAGCCCAGGAAAACTGCGACATAACGTATAGGATATGCAAAAAAGCTAGGATAATAACTTGGGATAAAGATATAGGATCAACAAACACGGGCATTTTACAGAACCACATGTTCAAGAGAGCATGATCAACATTGCTAACAGCACACTGACCAGAAGCTAAAACCGATTTTCAGGTTGCCCAGTGGAAATCAAAACTTCTGAATATAGCCAAAACACTGCGTGAGAGGAGGACCAATACTGAATATCCGCCGTCCTAAACACAATGTTGGCGAGGATTGAACATTGTGGCAACAGATTACAAGCATTCAAGAATAAATCCATCTATGGATCAATAGGAACCAGATGGCTCCAGACCCACGACCTTCCATTAGATAATTACATTTACCTCTTTACAAACTGGAACCAATCAACATCGTGTCCACAAATTGCCAGAGAATATCTGGGACAAGTTGGAGGTTATCTGAAGATACTAATTATGAAAAACTAAAATCAACAACGAAAACACGGAAGGCGAACACCAATGGGGCCCAGATGCCTACTTAGAGTCCAGGGAGAACCCTGCCCGAATAGCAGATCTGAAAATGTACTCGCGGAGAAATAATTAGCAGACACAGAGTCAATTGCCTATCGAAGCCGTGGTCTGGTTAGCTCATTGGTAGCATGTTGAGGTTCACCTCCCTGTTGGTCGGCAGATCGAGCCCCTGCCCAAGCTCGTGAGCTTCCACTGTCACCTGGCGGTTACTGACGTAGCTGCGGCCACTGCTGTTGGGTACAGGAGCCAAGCTTCAGATCGAGTCAACATCCTCGTTGGCCACATTCTCTCACGAGTCAGCACACGCTA
>NW_028234442.1:15052508-15055008 GCF_977035675.1 Penaeus japonicus
GGTAAAGTGTTTGTGATATTCTAATTGACATTTTGTTTTCATTTCCAGACTGTCCCTCACTATCTGCCTGCGAACTGCCATGCACATTAACTCAGAGAGCTGATAAATGCTTCGTCTGTGAATGTCAGTCGCTAGAATGTCCCGCTAACTGCCACAAGGCCCTCGGTCCTAAAGGCTGCATTGATTGTGACTGCAGTGATATAGCTTTCTCCTGCTCTCCAGTTCCTACTTGCTCTCCATCTTGTGTGTTGCAGAGGACAGCGGAAAATTGCTTTGAGTGCCACTGTGGCCAGAATTCTACTTCTGACTGTCCTGCTGAACGTAAGTGCGAATCGCCTTGTCTCTTGGTCTTTCTTCCTGGTGGTTGTGAAGGATGTTTCTGTCCTACCGCCACTGAGCAAGCATGTCGCGAAGTAGTTCACACGGAATGTGAACCGGCATGCAAGGCTGTTGTCAGGTCAGATGGGTGCACAGCTTGTGACTGCAATGTTTGTGAAACTGTAGAGGAATGCCCTATATTTTGCCCCATCAGGAAAAACAGATATGGGTGCGATTATTGTGACTGTCCACCTTGCCAGCCAGTTGGTGAGTGTCGTCCGCCCTGCTGCCGCAAGTTTGACTTCCATGGCTGTGAGGTGTGTGACTGTCCTGACTGCCCACCTGTCACAAACTGCTCTAAAGAATGCACTGTGAAGAAGGACAAAAGCGGCTGTGATTACTGCCACTGTTTTACGTGCGAGCCTCTGACTGACTGTCCTGATAACTGCCCGAGAAAATTAAATGAAAGAGATTGTGATGTTTGTGACTGTCCCGTGTGTCAACCATCAACAAACTGTTCAGCTAATTGTATAGTTGAAAGAGATGACAATGGATGTGACATTTGCAACTGCCCCGTGTGTGAACCAGTGCACTGCAATTCTCCCTGCACAGTTACGAAGGGTGCCAATAGCTGTGACGAATGCACATGTCCTTCCTGCCAGCCCGTCACTGACTGCCCCAGTAACTGTACTATAATAACAGACAGCAATGGCTGTGACGTATGTCATTGCTTAATCTGTCAGCCATTATCAGACTGTCCTGAGAATTGCGAAGTGACACAGGATGATAAGGGCTGTGATACCTGTTTCTGCCCCGACTGCCAGCCCCTTCTGTACTGCCCTGCTGAATGTCCAAGGAAACTTAGTGAACATGGCTGTAAGGTCTGCAATTGTCCTGTGTGCGAATCCCTCTTTAACTGTCCATCTGAGTGTAGTGTTGTCAAGGACGGGAAAGGCTGTGATGTGTGCTATTGTCCCCTCTGTCAGCCGCTGCTTAACTGCCCTCACGAATGCCCTACAAGGAAAGATGAAAAAGGGTGCGACACATGTGACTGCCCTGTGTGTGAACCTGTTCATAGTTGCTCCCCTTTGTGTCAAATGAAAAGAGACAGCAGGGGTTGTGACATTTGCTTCTGTCCTGTATGCCAACCGCTGACAAACTGTCCTGACACCTGTGAAGTGGTCCTGGATGATCATGGCTGTCAAAAATGCAAATGCTTGCTATGTCAGCCAATAAAAGACTGTCCAAGTAATTGCTCAGTTAAAGTGGATGGATCAGGATGTGATGTGTGTGAGTGCTCAGAGTGCCCACAGGAAAATCCGTGCCCAGAATACTGTCACAACACCAAAGATGACAGAGGCTGTATAGCCTGTAGCTGTGGAGTGTGTCAGCCGATGCTGTATTGCCTACCGCACTGTCGAAGAGCTACGAACATATCTGGCTGCCAAGTGTGTGACTGCGGTCTGTCATAAAATATTCTAGGTGTGTAAAGGTTTTAAAAGCCTCTGCAGATACCCGGTTCCAAGTGATAAATAATATATCATATTCTCCTTTATGAAGACACACCTAAAAAGGATAACCATACCTATCTAAATACATCTATACATACATGCATACATTCACCCACACCCACACACACACACAAACATCGGTAGCCGGCTTATTCTGGCCTAGTGATTTTCGTAGTTTGCTATAACAGTTTCCTATTAACTATTGTCACATTCAATGTAAGAGTATGCTAATACATCATCAGTATTTTCAGTATGTGTAATATCTTACTATTATTATCAATAATGTTATTTTATTACCTCTGGAATAGGTAATATTTTTGTTTGATTTTATAGTTCCAAGGTTGATTTCATAGTTTCTTGGATTATGTGAAAAGCTACTTGTGAAATAAGATGCCAATTAACCAGCTGATTAGATCAACATACAGATTCAATTCAGGCATTCTTTATAGAAAATGGGTTTGATATCTAGTAGACTTAATTATTTTGAAACTGGATTTTTGGGCTTTAGTGGAGGTCTGCGCTCTTAAAAGAATTTTTGGTTGATATTTGTACTATTATTGTTAATGTGGTTATTGTTATCATTATTATAGTCATCATTATCATTATGTTGTTACATTACTTTTAAATGTTTTATTACAATTTCTGATATGACCTTCATTATTATAATCATT
>NW_028234442.1:15062508-15065008 GCF_977035675.1 Penaeus japonicus
TCTTGTTTCTGTAGAGATTTGATTTTTTATATGATTAAGATATATCAATGCTCCCATTACTTTCCTATGTATGTTATCTACATGGGCTGCAAATGTCATATATCTGTTTAAGTAAACTCCTAGATTTCTAACGGAAGACACATTGTTTTTTGTGGATTTAGTTTAAGACCATTGATTAAGGAACATAAAAGTATCCAACCGTACAATAGATTCTCTCTCGATTGGGTAAATACCAACGGTAGAACGAGATGGAGATGATGAAGGAAGATAGACAGAATTTTATTTTTACACAGACGCTACGGTATACGGGGCCAGCAGATGGCTAAGGCCATCCACATGAGTTCCAATGGACAAACACTATTAACATTCATCCATATGAGCCTTGGCAGAGAAACACTGGTTTGCTGTACTCGGGCCTACATCAAATTTAATGGTTTGAGAACAGTAGAGGCTGCAACACCATAACGAGTGGATGTGACAAGCATTTTAATTCCTAAAAACTATGTCTGTTCCAGCAATGTTAATGACTGAGAGCCAATGTGATTTGTATTAGTGGTGTAATCTCTCAGTACTTTATCATGCAATTGCAATTCTCTTTATCATGCAATTGCAATTCTCTTTATTAAATCATGTTATGTAACATTCAACGCCGATGCAAATTGAGAACGCGTAACCCTCCCAGGTGTTACCTGCTCTCAATAAACTGAGGAAAAGTTCTACACTGTGGTATCAGCTGTCCTCATATTCACTTCGCTAACAGAGGCTGAAACAGTCAAATTAAACATCTGCCTTACCAGAGTTTTCCTTCCCTTCCTGTATGTGATCTGCTTTATTCTATCAGTTGTTAGTGAAATATAATGTAAACGGATGTGAAAAGAAAATTAATTGGCTTCCCTTTTTGAATAAGTATATCACATTGATATCCAAATATTAACAAATGCTGTGGATGCGAGAGTGATAGTTTTCATCAGATTGGATGTCAGTGTGCTCACAATGTCCCTGAGCTCTTGATAAACTGTCATTTTTATATCAAACTGAAGCCAGTGTGTGACAATGTTGTTGCTAAACTTGACGAACATAAAGTCCCAAACTACTTGAAACAAGCAGAATTGTGGCATTGCAAGCAAAACAAATTGTGTGAGAATTCTTCAATAAAAATCGTGTTCAAAATAGAATTTTATTAAAAACCATCATATACGGTGCTCAACCTATCATAACATTGGACACTTTAATAACCCTATGTCTAGTAAAATCTTGTGTGAAATCCCTTTAAAAAATTATTTTATGCATCCTACTTTACATGTTTTTAATTATATTGCAAATAATACACTTCTCAATCTATACCTATTTGTACAAGGAAAGATCAACTATTGGGCAAGTTGGGCTGCTTTTGTTTCCACTTCTGCTACATCACCGACCATGTAGAATGCGGCTTCTGGGAGATGGTCGTATGTTCCACCTAAGATTTCTTTGAAACTCTGAAATGGGTTTCGTAAATATTACATGTGAATACAAGGTAATTATGTGTGTCATGTATTAATCCTACATTCATCATTCAAAAATAAGACCTACTGTAAAAAGTGCTTTCAAGAGAGGCACAACACGAACAAGAAACTGACCTTAATTGTTTTCTCAAGACTGACGAATTTTCCTTCATAACCGGTGAAGACCTCAGCAACCTGGAACGGCTGGGACATGAACTTCTGGATCTTGCGAGCTCTTGAGACTGTCAGCTTATCGTCTTCTGAGAGCTCATCCATGCCTAAGATGGCGATGATGTCTTGCAGGGATTTGTAGTCCTGGAAGGGAGTAGAAGCCGTGGTTGGTTGGATTGGTTTTGTTGTAACTACAGTGGTTAAGTGTGTATGTGAATGGTATAATATTTTATGTGTGTGTTTGTGTGTGTGTGTGTGTGTGTGTGTGTGTGTGTGTGTGTGTGTGTGTGTGTGTGTGTGTGTGTGTGTGTGTGTGTGTGTGTATGTGTGTGTGTGTGTGCGTGTGTGTGCGCGTGTGTGTGTAAAAGTGTGCAAAAATATCTCTCATATACTCAGGCCGTGATGGCCTGAGTATGCTTCAACAGAAAAAAAAAATACATTGCAAAACCCACATACCTGCAAGATTTTCTGCACTCCTCTTGCCGTTGCATAATGTTCATTGCCAATAATATTCGGATCCATAATCCTCGACGTGGAATCCAAGGGATCCACAGCAGGATAGATACCCAGCTCAGCGATGCCCCTCGACAGCACGGTGGTGGCGTCGAGATGGGCAAAGGTTGTGGCTGGTGCTGGGTCAGTGAGGTCATCCGCTGGCACATAGATGGCCTGAGGAGGTCAGGAGTAAAGGTACTGGGGGTCAAGTTTGAGGCACAAAGGTGATGAAATTGGTGGTGGTGATGACGGTGATGAAGATAGTGATGGTGATAATGATGATGGTGGTGACCATAATGATGGTGATGGTGATGCTGGTGATGGTAATGGTGGTAGTGATGGAGATGATG
>NW_028234442.1:15080008-15085008 GCF_977035675.1 Penaeus japonicus
TGAATCACTGATAAACATGTGATAACTGCAAATGCAATAAAAATAACGAAGAGATAAAACACGTCACAATTCATATCGCCACGCAACCTAAATCCTAATACCATGATGTTATTTCTCCTCCGAATAACATAACAAATCACAAAACCCATGGAAAGAACAATAACCGTAAGACTACGCGGTAAAAAAAATTCATCTAAGACTTTAGTGAAGATAATAACACAGCAACAGACATGGTACACCCACCCATATGAGCGACGGCAGTGCTGTACAAAAACCCGTTTCAACGACTTAAAAAAAACACGCTACAAAACCGCTGTCACTAACTTCATACGGCTACGGTAGTGTTGATTCCAAGTGTTACGAAATGACAATGAAATAAACGGATGGTATTCGTCTATAACAAGTAATAAGTCGCTAACCTGTAACGCCGCTCCCGCCCTGTACATGTTGGCTGCCGGGGATAGACTGAGCAGATGAACATTTGTATGTGCGGTACGACACTTTGGGCAACTTAACGCATAACACATACCTTAGCTATTATTTCATCGACGCAGTTTACTGTTTGTTGGATAATTCTTCATGTGAGAAATTTGTTGATGCTTTGTAAAGGAGAGATATAGAGATAAATGGAGAGAACTTCTGAGTATATACAATGTTCATTATATCGGGGTTGGGCTAGATCAAATACTTATTTTTCCTCTTTTTATTATTATCGTTATCATATATCAAACTTTATCACCACAAATACATATCATCACAAACACTATCCTGTAAAAAGAGAAAAAAGAAAAGAAAAACGTAGCGACACATTCATTTACATAAAAAATAAGGAAAGCCAAAGATACAGCGTAGTATATGGCACACCTCATTAAGGACGGACCATGTTGCTATGCTGGCTGTTCCGCCGAGAGTGAGTGATACAGGTCGGGGTTCTTGGCAGTCAAATGGGAACATTTTATTCTCATATTTAGTTTTAATCTCATGCTAACTTTAATAGATCATTTTATTTATGTTTTTGATTTTCGTTTTTTTTTTTTCGAGATAAGTCAATTGTGATTGTTGCAGAGGGGATGATTAGGGTAATGAGTGTCTGATTTGCATGAAACCTGTATTAATTATAAAGTTTTTGATATAGATATTGCATTCGGAATCATATCATTTTAAACTAGCTATAGTCATTACACTTTATATTTCTATGCTAGTTGCTATGCATAGCCTTTCCCTTACCTTTGTCCAGAGGTTTACCTTGTAAGTCACCAAGAGGCAAATTATAATTTTGTTGCCAACCACATGATGTTAATAACAAAAGGTGAATCGCTGTGATTCTGCATGAAAATTATGAGACAGGTCTTGCGGCTTACTTGACATTCGTTTGGCAGTGCTGTTCTGTTTATTTCGGCCATGTGTATGTGTGTGTGAGCGTCAGTAAATGGCCTTGATCTGGTGCCAAAATTTATATAACCCGTCAATGGCTGATCGAGGCCTTACGAGTGTAGTATTCATAAACAAAAGTTAGGTTTACAATCTCTAAAATACGAAACGCATTCATAAACGTATGTACGATGTACACACACACTCACACACACATACACACACTCGCACTCGCACTCACTCTCTCTCTCACACACACATACCACTAGATTATCCATTGGCACTAAAGAAGCCCTCGTAGGTGCTTCACTGTCATCGATGCCATTCGCAACTCTCCTCAACTGGAGCTGGTTCTTAGCAACATTTTTCATACGGACTGCCATGTCTGTCCACGATATTATGTCTATTCATGTTCATTCAGGGCGGCCTCTCCTATCATTTCCGTCCATCACTCCAGACACACACACACACACACACACACACACACACACACACACACACACACACACACACACACACACACACACACACACACACACACACACACACACACACACACACACACACACACACACACACACACACACACACACACACACACACACACTCACACACACACACACACACACACACACACACACACACACACACACACACACACACACACACACGCACACACACACACACACCTATGCGTTTGTGTTCATGACATATAAATGCATGGGCAGTTTTCTGTTTCTCTGCAAGAATAGATACTGCTAGTGTGATATTACCATTGTGTCACTGCAAAGGGGGGGCCACATAAATTATCTTAACAACACATGAGACACAATGGCGAGTTTCAGTGTTATATCTTCAGCAAATTAATTTGAATTCTGTTAAATATATAACATAAAAATACATCAACTACATCTCACTCTCATGCAATAATTGGTTTTGCAAAGACCTTATACATAACTGTAGAGGGAAATAGGATATGAAGGATAACAAAAGTGGATATACTTATATACATTTTATTTACTTACAATCTAATCACAGCACAACTTAAAAGTAACTCAGCTATTCCGGGTGTAGAATAAGAACACCACTAAAAGATCTAGCATTTTTATTCGCAATAGTTTCAAGAAAATTGAACCTAACTACAAAATAGCATTTCATCATTCCTGATGATACGTAAAACTGGCAAAGTGCCAACTACCAATAGAGGAGCCTCTTGATTATCTGGAAGAAGGACAGCCTTTCCACTTTGGCTTCCTTCGCTGCCTCAACAAAGATGTCTTTTGGCACTGTTGCTGGAGGCTTTGCATCTGCTCCTGCTTCTACTGCTACCTCTACGTCTGCTAGAGGCTCAGCTCTTGCTTTTGCTTCTGCTGAAGTGGATTCAGATCCTCCTGCTACTAGCGCTGCCTCTGCTTCTGCAACGGGTGCTGACTCTACTACTGCAACTGGTGCGGACACTGCTACTGCAACTGGTGCTGGTTCTGTTTCTGCAACTGGTGCTGCTTCTGTTTCAACAACTGGTTCTGCTTCTGTTTCTGCAACTGGTGCTGTTTTTGCTTCTGCAATTGTTGATGCCTCCGTTTCTACAACTGGTGCTGCTTCTGTGTCTGCAACTGGTGCTGCTTCTGCAACTGGTTCTGCCTCTATTTTTGCAACTGGTGCTGTTTCTGCTTCTGTAACTGGTACTGCTTCTGTTTCAGCAACTGGTGCTGCTTCTGTTTCTGTAACTAGTAGTGCTTCTGTTTCTGCAACTGGTGCTGCCTCTGTTTCTACAAATGAAGCTGCTTCTGCAACTGGTGCTGCCTCTGTTTCTATAAATGGTGCTGCCTCTGTGTCTGCAACTGGGTCTGCCTCTGTTTCTACAACTGGTGCTGCCTCTGTTTCTGCAACTGGTGCTGCCTCTGTTTCTATAAATGGTGCGGCCTCTGTGTCTGCAACTGGCGCTGCCTCTGTTTCTGCAACTGGTGCTGCCTCTGTTTCTATAAATGGTGCTGCCTCTGTTTCTACAAATGAAGCTGCTTCTGCAACTGGTGCTGCCTCTGTTTCTGCAACTGGTGCTGTCTCTGTTTCTGCAACTGGTGCTGCCTCTGCTTCTGCAACTGGTGCTGCCTCTGTTTCTGCAACTGGTGCTGCCTCTGTTTCTGCAACTGGTGCTGCCTCTGCTTCTGCAACTGGTGCTGCCTCTGTTTCTGCAACTGGTGCTGCCTCTGTTTCTGCAACTGGTATTTCCTCTGTTTCTAAAACTGGTGCTGCTTCTGTTTCTGCAACTGGTGCTGCTTCTGTTTCTGCAACTGGTGCTGCCTCTGCTTCTGCAACTGGTGCTGCCTCTGCTTCTGCAACTGGTGCTGCCTCTGTTTCTGCAACTGGTGCAGCTTCTGTTTCAGCAACTGGTGCTGCCTCTGCTTCTGCAACTGGTGCTGCCTCTGCTTCTGCAACTGGTGCTGCCTCTGTTTCTGCAACTGGTGCTGCCTCTGTTTCTGCAACTGGTGCTGCCTCTGTTTCTGCAACTGGTGCTGCCTCTGTTTCTGCAACTGGTGCTGCCTCTGTTTCTGCAACTGGTGCTGCCTCTGTTTCTGCAACTGGTGCTGCCTCTGTTTCTGCAACTGGTGCTGCCTCTGTTTCTGCAACTGGCGCTGCCTCTGTTTCTGCAACTGGGTCTGCCTCTATTTCTGCAACTGGTGCTGCCTCTGTTTCTGCAACTGGTGCTGCCTCTGTTTCTGCAACTGGTGCTGCCTCTGTTTCTGCAACTGGTGCTGCCTCTGTTTCTGCAACTGGTGCTGCCTCTGTTTCTGCAACTGGTGCTGCCTCTGTTTCTGCAACTGGTGCTGCCTCTGCTTCTGCAACTGGTGCTGCCTCTGTTTCTGAAACTGGCGCTGCCTCTGTTTCTGCAACTGGCGCTGCCTCTGTTTCTGAAACTGGCGCTGCCTTTATTTCTGCAACTGGTGCTGCCTCTGTTTCTGAAACTGGCGCTGCCTCTGTTTCTGAAACTGGCGCTGCCTCTGTTTCTGAAACTGGCGCTGCCTCTGTTTCTGAAACTGGCGCTGCCTCTGTTTCTGCAACTGGTGCTGCCTCTGCTTCTGCAAGTGGTGCTGCTTCTGCTTCTGAAACTGGCGCTGCCTCTGTTTCTGAAACTGGCGCTGCCTCTGTTTCTGAAACTGGCGCTGCCTCTGTTTCTGAAACTGGCGCTGCCTCTGTTTCTGCAACTGGTGCTGCCTCTGTTTCTGCAACTGGCGCTGCCTCTGTTTCTGCAACTGGTGCTGCCTCTGTTTCTGCAACTGGCGCTGCCTCTGTTTCTGCAACTGGTGCTGCCTCTGTTTCTGCAACTGGTGCTGCCTCTGTTTCTGCAAGTGGTGCTGCCTCTGTTTCTGCAACTGGTGCTGCCTCTGTTTCTGCAACTGGTGCTGTCTCTGTTTCTGCAACTGGTGCTGCCTCTGTTTCTGCAACTGGTGCTGCCTCTGTTTCTGCAACTGGTGCTGCCTCTGTTTCTGCAGCTGGTGCTGCCTCTGTTTCTGCAAGTGGTGCTGCCTCTGCTTTTGCAACTGGCGCTGCCTCTGTTTCTGCAACTGGTGCTGTCTCTGTTTCTGCAGCTGGTGCTGCCTCTGTTTCTGCAACTGGTGCTGCCTCTGTTT
>NW_028234442.1:15105008-15115008 GCF_977035675.1 Penaeus japonicus
CGTCTCCCTAGGTCAAGATAAAACGGGCCGACCTCAGGGCATTCGCCCTCTCCCTACCGACCTCGCCTACAGACACACCTGGTTTCGCCTCAGAGAGGCGCCGTGAGCGTCGAGCCGGCGCTCCGAGCCCGCCGCCGATCCCACGCACCTAACAGAAGCCATCGAGACCAGTAATTATTTCTATTTCAACCGTGCCGATATTCACCAAATAAAGGAGTCAAGAATAACAGACTTTGGCTTTAAAAAAAACCTTTGTGAGTAACCTCTCACAAAATGGTGGCCGCGGTGAGGACCCAGTCTGTTCGAAAATCTCCGAAAATCTACGAAAACTCGCCACGCTCCACCTCACATGGGATTTTCGTTCCCCATCGCAAGATACCAGCCTCAGCGCAGTGCAGCAAGAGTTCTGTAATGGCAACCTACATCGCAAGAATGTGTCAGGACGTAAGCCCATAGGAACACCCAGGCAATTCCAACATCAAGATTTGGAACACTAAGCCCTGGTAACGTGACCATGCAGCGAGCAAGAAAAATCGAGAAATTCGGACACAAGATGGACCCCACCACACCATGCACCTAAAACTTCCCTCCGAAATGTTTCCGCTTAACATTCTTCACAAAACCGTAAGTACATACAATGGGCCAATTCTCCTTATTTCTCTACTTACTCTATGTCCCCCATATACGTGTGCCTATGTGTTTTAACAGTGAAAGAAGTTCAAACGTTCTCTGTTAGGCAAAAAGTTTTTTTTTTCTCACACTTTCAACATCGTAATTACATTCTTATCGGTAATCGAAATATTTATTTAATAACTGCGTTAAATGTATTGTATATTTTGCCGTAAAACAACTTTAAAGAAAGTAATTTTGTATGTTTCAATTCTTTTTCTATGATGCTACATTTTTTTTTTGTCCTCATTTGTTAACAACTCGCTTGTATTATCGAATTCTATAACTCTAAAATTCACCATGTATATAAACAACACGAGTCTGAAAGTTCGTTAGTATTTTAAGGAATATTCCACTGATAAATTCCCCTCCCCCCCAAACATCGCAGCGTAGGACGCCACCACACAGCGTACCCTCCTCCCCCACGCCACGCTACACCCCAACCCCCCACCCCCGCTACATGACCCTCCGAGCTAGCGTTAGGTCACAGGAGAACTTTTCCCATCCCCCCGTATCCCTCCCTCCACCCTCCCTCATCAGTGTTAAAAGACGAGTATAGATATCATTTGCTTTTTGTTTAATAAGCAAGGCCTCCATGGCACGACGATAAAACCTTTAGAAAGGCTTGGCAAACCAGCCTTGTCAATCCTGAGGTCTCATCAAACCGCTATCTTGAAGACCGACGATCCTTCACAACCGTGCGGGATTCGTTCATAATCAGATAAGGTTTCTTTGGGTTTGTTAAATCTTCGCAGACATTTTGTGAGAGAGATATAGTAAAGTGCAATATACTCTCTTTTCCTTTCATTTTTCATATTCATATTAACCATATGGAATATGATAAATGAATAATGCTTTCTCCCTTTTGTTATTCATATTAATTAACTAAATCTAATATCACTCTCAATTAATTCGTATTTGCTCTATTTCAAATTGAATTTAAAAGGCAAATTCGAATTTTATTCATTTTTTCACGTATCATATACATTACGTAAGATTAACTTCGCCGATCAAACGCAGCGTAAAAAGGTTCCGAAGCTAGAGACGCTATAGGTTGCATAAGCCGTTTGTACTTGATGCGACACGATTATCCGATTGCAGATTGAACGGAATAATCTCAATTTGGATCAGTACTTCATTTTTATACATTACTTGAACTTAACTTCGCCGGTCAAACGCAGCGTAAAAAGGTTCCACGCCAGAGATGCTAGAGGTTGCATAGGCCGTTTGTACTTGCTGCGAGCAAAATATCCGATTTCAGATTGAAAGAGTAATCAATTCGGATCAATACTTCATTTTTATCATTGTTATTCGCATATGTCGAGTGCGATTTCATAATCATCTACGAATTTGATATTATTATCATAGTTAATTATTATGTATGTACTAAGACTGAAATATTAAGTTAGGTACAATATTTATTTCATATCTTTATTTTTTAAAAATGAATAATTCCATACGAACTTAAATAACACCCCTTACTCACTCATACATACATATTCTCAAACTCTTTCTCTCATGTTCACTTTCTATTTCGAATTTATTGCTCACTGTAGACGCATCGTCTACCCTTATTACTTTGCAATAGCTCACCCCACGCTTCTGTTGACAAACACACTTGACACTAAGTTTGTGTCATGGCGTAAAATGAATGAATTCATAGTAATTCGGTAGAGGACTCTCCACCCACTATATTCTTTTTATCGCCCTTAGTTTGTCGAAAGTAAAAGTGGATAGTTATTAGCATTGTATTTCTATAAACTAACAATTATTCTCTTACTCTTGCAATAGCTACTTACAATTTTGTTCACGAACATACTTGACACTACGACAATGTCATGGCATAAAACTAATTAATGAATTCAAACAGTAATTCGGTAGGACGACTCGGTGCCACCCATAACAATTATTTTATCGCCCCAAGTTTGTTGATACGATAATGTATTAGTTATTTGCATGACTTAACTGTTTTGTAGCATCCTTTCTTATTTATTCTGAGACTCTCAGTGGTTCAAGTGAACCTTTGCCGGTTGCCACTGTTGTCTCCCTCTACCTGAGAAGCTTGCAGTTTATGTAGTTCCTTGCGGGTCGCTGCAAGCATCTCCCCCCTTTATTTATCTTTATTAGAAAATATAAAATCAACTAACAAAAAAAAGTAAAGTCAAATAAAGAAAAACAAAGTAAAAATTATATAAAATATCGAATTATGCACACACCCTCCCCCACTCTCTGTTCGTCTTTCTTTCCTTGGCCCTGTATGTAAAGGTTATCAAGCAGGTTACGGAACGCCATTAACTACGAATCGAGGCCCGGAATGTGGTCGCCCAAAAGACACCACCTTTTGGAAGCTCAGATGAAGTAGACGCCAAAAACGCCCAGAAGAGAGAGCATGGCCGTCATTTCCCAGAAACCAAGAGTGTGGCACCCGTCGAAGAGGACAGCCGGACACCCTCAATTAATAACGTGGAACTCCCGCCTGCAAAATAGCAAAGAAGCAGTAGCCAAGTACAGAGAACATGGGAAACGAAGAAACGGAATCCTACATCCGGGACGTGGGACAACGACATAAACGCGCCACCAGGACGCGCGGTCATCGCCACCAGACTTAGAAGTTGACCTGAATCACGCAAGGCCGGACGACACGTTCGCCCTTCAAGGACGACTTCAACTTTACGGCTTGAAGACAAGCCTTTTTAGGTGGCCGGGCAGTCTGTGAGACAACGTGCAAGCCACGTGGAGCCATGAGAAAGCCACGTGGCCTATAAAGACGAAGAAGCAACTCTCCATGGCGTCTCCCTAGGTCAAGATAAAACGGGCCGACCTCAGGGCATTCGCCCTCTCCCTACCGNCTCCCTACGAGACACACCTGGTTCTGTGCCGCCTCAGAGACGCCGCCGTCGCGTCGAGCCGGCGCTCCGAGTCCCGCCGCCGATCCCACGCACCTAACAGAAGCCGATCGAGACCAGTAATTATTCTATTTTCATGCCGTGGCCGATATATCACTACAAATAAAGGAGTCCCAGAATAACAGCCATTTGCTTTAAAAAAAAAAAAAAAAAAACTTTGTGAGTAACCTCTCACAATACGAAATGGGTGGCCGCAGTGATGGACCCAGTCTGGTTCGAAAATCTACGAAAATCTACGAAAACCGTCGCCACGCTCTCCACCTCACATGGGATTTTTTTCGTTCCCCCATCGCAAGATACCAGCCTCAGCGCAGTGCAGCAAGAGTTCTGTAATTGGCAAACCTACATCGCAAGAATGTGTCAGACGTAAAGGCCATAGGAACAAACACCCAGGCAATTCCCAACATCAAGATTTGGAACACTAAGATGCCCTGTAACGTGGACCCATGGGCAGCGAGCAAGAAAAATCGTGAAATTCGGACACAAGATGGACCCCACCACAACCATGCACCCTAAAACTTCCCTCCGAATATGTTTCCGCTGTATTACATTCTTTCCACAAAACCGTTAAGTACATGACAATGGGCCAATACTCCTTATTTCTCTACCTTACTCTATGGTCCCCCATATACGTGTGCCTATGTGTTTTAATTAACAGTGAAAGAAGTTCAACAAACGTATCTCTGTTAGGGCAAAAAGTTTTTTTTTTTCCTCACACTTTCAACATCGTAATTAACAATTCCTTATTCGTAATTCGAAATATTTATTTAATAACTGCGTTTAAAATGTATATGTATATTTTGGCCGTAAAACCAACTTTAAAGAAAGTAATTTTGTAGTTATGTTTCAATTCTTTTTCTATGATGGCACATTGTTTTTTTTGTCCTCATTGTTAACAACCTCGCTTGTATTATCGAATTCTATAACTTCTAGAAAAATTCACGCAATGTATATAAACAACACAGTCTGAAAGTTCGTTAGTATTTCAAGGAATATTCCCACTGGGTAAATTCATTCCCACTCAGCCCCCCAAACATCGCAGCGTAGGCACGGCCCACCACACAGCGTACCCCCTCCCTCCTCTCCCACGCCACGCTACGAACATAACACCCCAACCAAACCCCCCCACCCCCGCCTACATGACCCCTCCGAGCTAGCGATTTAGGTCACAGTGAGAACTTTTTCTTTCCCATCCCACCCCGTATCCCTACCCCATCCGGTCCACCCTCCCTCATCAGTGCTTAAAAGACGAGTATAGACTATCATTTGCTTTGTTTTAATATAAGCAAGGCCTCCATGGCAACGACGATAAAACTCTTTAGAAAAGGCTTGGCAAAACCAGGCCTTGTCAATCCTGAGGTCTCATAAAAACCGCTATATTGAAGATCACGACGATCCTTCCACAACCGTGCGGGAATTCGTTCATAAGTCAGAAAGGTTTTCTTTGGGTTTGTTAAATCTTTGCAGACATTTTGTGAGAGAGTAGTATAGGTAAAGTGCCAATATACTCTCTCTTTCCTTTCATTTTTCCATATTCATATTAACCATAATGATAATATGATAAATGAATAATGCTTTCTCCCCTCCTCCATTTGTTATTCATATTAATTAACTAAAAATCTAAATATCACTCTCAATTAATTTCGTATTTTGCTCTAGTTCATTTCAAATTGAATTTAAAAGGGCAAATTCGAATTTTATTCATTTTTTTTCCACACGTATTGTCATAATACCATTACGTAAGATTAACTCGCCGATCAAACGCAGTCGTAAAAAGGTTCCGAACTAGAGACGCTAATAGGTTGCATAAGCCGTATGTACTTTGAATGCGAACACGATATATTCCGATTGCAGATTGAACGAATAATCTCAATTTGGATCATTACTTCTTTATCTTCATTATTACAAATATAATTACTTGAACTTAACTTCGCCGGTATTCCCCCCCCCCCCCCCCCCCCAAAACCGCAGTCGTAAATTAAAAAGGTCCACGCCATAGATCGCTAGAGGTTTGCATAGGCCCGTTTTGTACTTGCTTGGTCGACAAATTATCCAATTTCAGATTGAACGAGTAATCACAATTCGGATCAGTACGTGTCATTTTTAGTCTCATTGTTAATTCGCATATGTCGAGTGCGATTTCATAATCATCTACAATTTGATATTATTATCATGAGTTAATTATTATGTATGTACTAAGAACTGAAATGTTATGATGTTAGTGTTACAATATTTATTTCATATCTTTATTTTTCTAAAAATGAATAATTTCCATACGAACATAAATAACACCCATTTTTTCCCCTTACTCACTCATACATAACATATTCTTCCTCAAACTCTTTTTCTCTGCATGTTCACTTTCCTATTTTCGAATTTATTGCTCAAGAGTAGAACGCATCGTCCTACCCTTATTACTTACTTTAGCAATAGCTCACACGCCACGCTTCTGTTGACAAAACACCAACACTTGACACTAATTGGTGTCCAAGGCGGTAAAATGAATGAAATTCATAGTAATTCGGTAGAGGAACCTCTCCACTCCACTATATTCTTTTTAGTGCGCCCTTAGTTTGTCGAAAGTAACAAGTGGATAGTTATTAGCATTGTATTTCTATACCAGCTAACAATTATTTATTCTCTTACTTCTTTGCAATAAGCTACTTACAATTTTGTTTCACGAACATACTTGAACACTACTCAATGTCATTGCATAAAACTAAATTAATGAATTTCCAAACAGTAATTCGTAGGACGACTGACATTCTTGTCGTGCCCACCCATAACAATTAAGTTTTATTTAAACGCCCCCAAGTTTGTTGATACGATAATGTTTATTAGTTATTTGCATGCACTAATTAACTGTTTTTGTAGCATTCCTTTACTTTATTTATTATCTGAGACTCCTCAGTGGTTCAAGTGAACCTTTGCCGGTTGCCACTGTGTCTGTCCCTCCCTCTACCTGAGGAAGCGTTGCATAGTTTATGTAGTTCCTTGCGGGGTCGCTGCAAGCAAAGTCTCCCCCCTGGTTATTTATACTTTTATTAGAAAATAAAAATCAACTAACAAAAAAAAGTAAAGTCAAATAGAAGAAAAACAAGAGTAAAAATTAATATAAAATGATCGAAATTATGCAACTAACAACACGGCTCCCCCACTCTCTGTTTCGTCTTTCCTTTCCTTGGCCCTGTATGTAAAGGTTATCAAGCAGGTTACGAACGGCCATTAAACTACGAATCGAGCCCGGAATTGTGGTCTGCCGCCCAAAAACAAGACCACCACCTTTTTGGAAAGCTTCAGATGAAAGTAGACCCGCCAAAAACGCGCCCAGAAGAGAGGAGCATGGCCCGTCATTTCCCAGAAACCAAGAGTGTGGCAAAAAAAAAAACCCGTACTTCGAAAGAGGACAGCCGGACAACCCTCAATTAATAACGTGGAACTCTCCCGCCTGCAAAATAGCAAAGAAGCAGTAGCCCCAAGTACAGAGAACATGGGAAACGAAGAAAGAAGATAGGAATCCTACATTCCGGGACGTGGGACAAACCGACATCAAGCATAAACGCGCCACCAGGACGCGCGGGCGCGCGGGTCATCGCCACCAAGAACCCTTGAGAAGGATTGAAACCTGAATCACGCAAGGCCGGACGACCCCAACAAACACAAAGCGTTCGCCCTGTCAAGGACGACTTCACAACACAATTTCAATTCATCCACAAACTTTACGGCTCTGAAGGACAAGCCTTTTTAGAGACGGTGGCCGGGTCACGCAGTCTGTGAGACAACGTGTCCTGCAAGCCACGTGGAGCCATGAGAAAGGCCACGTGGGCCTATAAAGACGAAGAAGAAGGCAAACATCTCCATGGCGGTCTCCCTAGGTCAAAGATTAAAACGGGCGGGGCCGACCTCAGGGCATTCGCCCTCTCCCCTACCGACCTACCCCCCGCCTACAGACACACCTGGTATTCCGCGTTCGCCTCGAGAGCGCCGTGAGCGTCGAGCCGGCGCTCCGAGAGGAGCCCGCCGCGCCGCGGGCCGATCCCAACTTGCACCTAACAGAAGCCATCGAGACCAAGTAATTATTTCCTATTTCAAAAGACAAAGAACCGTGTGGCCGATATTCAAACCAAATTAAAGGAGTCAAGAATAACAGCCTTTTGCTTTTAAAAAAAAACTTTGTGAGTAACATCTCACATTTTGGTGGCCGCAGTGAGGACCCAGTCTGTTCGAAAATCTACGTTAAATCTACGAAAACTTCGCCCACGCTCCACTCACATGGGTATTTTTTCGAGTACCCATCGCAAGATTTACCAGCCTCAGCGCAGTGCAGCAAGAGTTCTGTAATGGCAACTACATCGCAAGAAGGGGGTCAGTGATAAGGCCATAGGATAACACCAGGCAATTCAACATCAAGATTTGGACACACTAAGCCATTGGTGTAACGTGACCATGCCAGCGAGCAAGGATAAAATCGAGAAATTCGGACCACCAAGATGGACCCCCACCCACACATGCACCTAAAACTTCCCTCCGAATAATGTTTCCGCTTAACAATTCTTCACAAAACCGTAAGTACATACAATGGGTCCAATTCTCTCTTATTTCTCGGCTTACTCTATGTCCCCGACATATACGTGTGACTATGTGTGTTAACAGTGATGCAAGAAGTTCAAACGTTCTCTGTTAGGCAAAAAAGTTTTTTTTTTTCTCACACAATTCAACATTCCGTAATTAACATTCTTTATCGGTAATCGAAATATTTAATTTAAATAAACTGCGTTAAATGTATTGTATATTTTGCCGTTTATTAAAACAACTTTAAAGAAAGTACATTTTTTGTTTATGTTTCAATTCTTTTTCTTATGATGCTACATTTTTTTTTTTGTCCTCATTGTTAACAACTCGCTTGTATTATTCGAATTCTTATAACTCTAAAATTCACCATGCTATATAAACAACAGGAGTCTGAATAGTTCGTTAGTATTTCAAGGAAATATTCCACTGATAAAATTCCCCTCCCCCCCCATAAACATCGCAGCGTAGGGACGCCACCACACAGCGTATACCTCCTCTTCCCACGCCACGCTACACCCCAACCCCCACCCCCGCTACATGACCCTCCGAGTCTAGCGGTTAGGTACAGTGAGAACTTTTCCCATCCCACGTTATCCCTCCCTCCACCCTCCCTCTCAGTGTTAAAAGACGAGTATAGATATCATTTGCTTTTTGTTTAATAAAGCAAGGCCTCCATGGGCACGACGATAAAACCTTTAGAAAAGGGCTTGGCAAAACCAGCCTTGTCAATCCTGAGGTCTCATAAAACCGGCTATATTGAAGACGACGATCCTTCACAACCGTTGCGGGATTCGTTATAAATCTGATGAGGTTTCTTTGGGTTTTGTATAAAAATCTTTGCAGACATTTTGTGAGAGAGATATAGTAAAGTGCAATATACTCTCTTTTCTTCTCATTTTTATATTCATATTAACCATGTAGAATATGAAAAATGAATAATGCTTTCTCCCTTTTGTTATTCATATTAATTAACTAAATCTAATATTCACTCTCCAATTAATTCGTATTTGCTCTATTTTCAAATTGAATTTAAAAAAGGCCAACAATTCGAATTTTATTCATTTTTTCACGTATCATATACATTACGTAAGATTAACTTCGCCGATCAAAAGCAGCGTAAAAAAAGGTTCCCCGAAGCTAGAGAACGCTATAGGTTTGCATAAAAGCGTTTGTACTTGATGCGACACGAATTATCCGATTGCAGATTTCTGAGAAACGGAAATAATCTCAATTTGGATCAAGGTACTTCATTTTTATACATTTTACTTGAACTTAACTTCGCCGGAGTTCTAACGCAGCGTAAAAAGGATTCCACGCCAGAGATGCTAGAGGTTGCATAGGCCCCGTTTGTACTTGCTGCGAGCTAAATTATCCAATTTCAGATTGAACGAGTAATCAATTCGGATCAGTACTTCATTTTTATCATTGTTTATTCGCATATGGTCGAGTTGCGATTTTCATAATCATCTACGAATTTTGATTATTATTATCATAGTTAATTATTATGTATGTACTAAAGACTGAAATGTTAATGTTAGGTACCATATTTATTTCATATCTTTATTTTCTAAAAATGAATAATTCCATTACGAAACTTAAATAACACCCCTTACTCCACTCATACATACATTATTCTCCAAAAACTCTTTCTCTCATGTTCAACTTTCTATTTAAGAAATTTATTGCTCACTGTAGACGCATCGTTCTCTACCCTTATTACTTTGCAATAGCTCACCCCACGCTTCTGTTGGACAAACACACTTGGACCACTAAGTTTGTGGTCATGGCGTAAAAATGAAATTTTGAATTCATAGTAATCTCGGTAGAGGACTCTCCACCCACTATATTCTTTT
>NW_028234442.1:15130008-15135008 GCF_977035675.1 Penaeus japonicus
TTCTTCACTAGTCAGATACTTCAACTCTTGTTTCTCTTCTTCGAAGGCTTCGTGTTGAACCTGTCTTAAAATTTCCTTTTCTGCTTCCTCCAGTTCTGTAACACTGGGTGGAACATATTTAGATTCCTTTGTTTCTTTTGAATCTTCAGTTGTTCCTTTGACGAGTTTCTTGAATTTGTGTTGAAGGCGTAAGCATAAAGCAATTGCCTTCTTTGCTCTATGCCAGTCAGAAAAATATTCCAATCTTGGAAGAATTGCATTGCTTTCTTTAGTTTGAGTCTTATGTGAAGAAACATTCTTGACCTCTGGGTCATTTTCTTTTAAAATTATCTTCTCAGATGATAAATCAGCTCTAAAGGTAGGCTCCCAGAGGAAGTCTGGTCCATTCCACCATGAAGAATGGTTAATCAGATCTTTAACACAGAGACCACGTGAAGCAGCATCAGCAGGGTTTTGCACTGAATTTATATACTTCCATTCCTCTGTAGAAGTGCGATCTCTGATGTGTTGTACTCTGTTGGCCACAAACACATGAAATCTTCTAGCATCATTCATAATATAACCAAGTACGACTTTGCTATCGGTCCAGAAGAATTCCTTTATTACCGCATAATCCAACTCCTTTCTCAATATAGAACTGACTCTAACGGCTACAACTGCTGCAGTAAGTTCTAGCCTAGGAATAGTAATAGGTTTCAAAGGGGTCACTCTGGATTTAGACATCACAAGTGCACAATGAACCTGTCCTTGTTCATTCAGTTGTCTTAAATATGAACATTGACCATAACCATCTTGGCTTGCATCAGAAAAATGGTGAAGTTCAACTGATTTCACTTTCCCAAACTTATCAGGTTTATAGCATCTAGGGATCTTTAATTCCTTTAGTTGAATCAGATCATCTCTCCATCTTCTCCATTGCTGTTTTAAGTTGTCTGATATGTCATCATCCCAATCTACTCCATCTTGACACAGGGTTTGGAGTATCCTTTTCCCGATTAATATGAAGGGAGAAACCATGCCCATAGGGTCAAATATAGAACTTACAGTAGATAAAATACCTCTTCTTGTTATTGGTTTATCACTGAGGTTAATTCTGAACTGAAATGCATCTGCTTCTATGCACCACTCTACACCTAATGTTCTTTCAATTGGCATGGCTTCATTAGTTAAATCTAGGTTTTTTAAACTGCTGGCTCTTTCATTTGAATTTGTTGTTTCTAGGACCTCTTTGTGGTTTGACAAGAACTTATGTAACTTAAAACCACCCCTTTGGCACAGGGCCTTGCTATCATTGATCAGAGATATAGCTTCAGCAACTGTTGGCAAGGATGTTAATCCATCATCTACATAGAATTCATTTTTCACAAATGTTGCAGCTTTCGATCCTTTTGGTCCTTTATAATCATCAGCTGTAGCCTTTAAGGCAAAATTAGCTACACTTGGAGATGATGTAGCTCCAAATAAATGAACTGTCATTCTATATTCCATTAAATTTGAATCCATATCTCCATTATTCCACCATAGAAAGCGTAGTAAATTTCTGTGGTTAGGCCTTACCTTTACTTGATGGAACATAGCTTCTATATCACATACGACTGCAACATATTCTTTTCTAAATCTACAAAGAACACCAATCAAATTATTTGTCAAGTCTGGACCTTGAAGTAAATTCCTGTTAAGTGATTCATTCTTATAGGTGGCACTGCAGTCGAAGACCACTCTAATTTTACCAGGTTTCTTTGGATGATATACTCCATGATGTGGAATATACCACACTTGACCATCATTCAAAGGTAGATCTTGATTAGGTACTTCTTCTGCATACCCTTTATTTATAAGTTCATTCATGAACTCAATATAGTCCTGGTGATAATTCTTATTACCTTGTAACTTTCCTCTCAAGCTCATCAACCTTGATATTGCTAACTCTTTACTGTTTGGAAGTTTGACCTCATCATCCTTAAGTGGGAGGGGCAATTCATAATGTCCATCCTCTTGTTGGTGAATTCCTTCTTTCATTTTTCTCAAGAAAATTCTGTCTTGATACGAGTAAGGAATATCTCCAACTTCCCTTTCATTAAAGTCAAGCTCAAAGAATTTGCCAAGTTGTGAAGGGTTAATTATTTCCTTCACTTTAGTTTGTGAGGAGAGAAAGCCACATTTCCTTTCACCATTAATTATAACCTTGTGGACCATTAATTTACTAGCTAAGACTTGATGTGAGACAGCATCTTGACACTTCTCAATGACTCTACCTATGATACTCCAGCCTAACAATGTTTTTCTGGCATAGGGTTCATCATCCTTTCCAAGGATCAATTCTCTTGGTTTAATAGCACGCATACAAGTCAAGCCAATCAAGAGTCCTATTTCGATGTTACTATCATATGCCATCAATTTGGGTGCTATTCTTTGTAGATGAGGCCATTCTTCTACACTTTCTAGCCTTGATATTTGATCCCTTTTAGCTGGAATATCTCTTCGTGAATATGTTGCTGGAAGTGACACGTCTGTACATTCATTTATGCCACGCACCACGAGTCCCTTATTTTTTGTACTTTCAACTGTTTCTTCTCCTAATACTGTTGCTAATTTTAGGTGGACTTTGTGACCCTTAGTTCCTAATTTATTCAAAATGGATTCTTTTATAAAACAGGCATCTGATTGTTCATCTAATAATGCATAAACTAAGATTCTGCTACAAACATTACTTTCATGATGTAACCACACTGGCACTATCATTGTATTTGTCATACACGCTGTGTGCTTTATCTTTACCTTATTAGAGACTATATCATTTTTAGGTTCTTCACTAACCTTATCTGAGGTGATGTTGTCCTCAGCTTTTGAACTTTTGTACAAAGTTACAGTTTTCTCAGCTTCTTTTTCTTTGATCCTTTTAAGTAAAGCTTCTCTTTCCTTGATCTTTTCAAGTATAGCCTCATGAAGAGAAGTTGGATGACATCTTTTACACACTGCACACATCTTTCTTTTTCTACAATTTTTAATGATATGGCCATACTTTAAACAACCTCTACAAATAAATGACCTTTGGACATATTCCATTTTTTCTTTATTACTGAGTTCACCAAACTCTTTACACGAATCTAGATCATGTTCTCCATTACAGTAGTGACAATGGAATTTCTTTCTTACATTTAGTCCTTTGTCATCTCTTTTCAACTCTGATTCCTTAACCCCAGTTGAGTTGGCCACTAACCTCTTTGTTCCAACTCTACTAGTTTGCTATCTAACTTCCTTCTTACTCTTTAAGTCACCTACATCATACTTTTGATTTATTGACATCACTGCACAATAAGAGGAAATTGGATGGCAAGCTTTCTTTGCCTCTACTTCTATAAATTCACAAAAAACATTAAATGTCGGATAACCTGAACCATTTACAGACCATCTATAGACTATTGAGTTCCACCTTTCTATTAGAGATGGAGTTAACTTTTGTAGCATCTTGTTGTTTTCTTGAGGGTCATCCAAGATATTAAGAAAATCAGATATTTTCATTACCATTAAACAGTTCTTCAAGAAATCTGAAAATTTCTGTAGTGCGTGACCATCATTTCTCAAAATCTTTGGCCACTCACTCAGTTTCTTCCTAAAGGCATTTGCTACAATGAATTTATTACCATACCTATCTTCTAATATGCCTTTAGCCTCACGAAAAGCTTCTTCATTGTGAATTCTTAGAAGTCCTCTTATTGCTTCTTTAGCTGCCCCACTAGTATATTTACCAAGATAAAAAAGTTTCTCAGCTGGCTTTGTTACACGTGATTCTATAAATATCTCAAAATTTTGAAGCCAGGTTGGAAACTCCAATAAATCACCACTGAAAATTTCTGGCTCTGGCCGTGGCAATTCATTTTTGTTTTTTGAGGACAAGATATCAACCACTTCCCTCAATACATTTATGTCCACTAATGAACTTGTTCTATCTTGTCTAGTTGATACATGTGGTCTTTTCAATTCTGATTCTGGTTTAAAACTTTTAGCTTGTGGGTTAAGTACTGGACTTGGTAAGTAAGTGTACTCTAATTTAGACACTTCCTTCTCTAATTCAGCCATACCAGATATATCATGGACATTTATTTCCTGTTTACATAAACTAGGTTTTACTTCCCTGTCTTCTAACGGACTGCTATCAAGTGAATCTAAATATTTATGAAGATGTAGTGTCTTACTTAAATTATCTACTTCACACTCAGGCAGTACTAATTTCTCATCTTCCGTTGCATTTACAATATTCAATTCTGCTTGAGTAGCTACTAAATCTTTTATGACAAGATTTTTCTTGTGCTCCATTTCCCTTTCATGGAACTGAAGCTCAGTTTGTAGCTTAGCTATCTTTGTAAGTAACTGCTCCTTCTTATTAATGCTCTGAGAAGATCTGTTAGTAGACTGAGAATGCCTTGATAATTTACTAGAATGTGACTTTACTGATTTTGTCTCCTGCTTTAACTCATTCATTTTACTCTCAATTTGGTGCAAGCAAGTTTCATGAACCTTTTCATCATTGTTTAACTCCTGTGACAATTTCTCCTGTGAATTTGGATCTACTTCTATTAACAAATTAAAGGCAGTTACTACTTCATTGAACTGTGACACTGCTGCCTTTTTATGTATTCTAAGCTGATCCACACTTATTACACTTTCTAGACAAAACATTATATCTGTAAGTGCCTTTCTCCATGCTTGCTTAGCTGCTAATAACCTTTTTGAAAGCTGTGTTATTTGATACTCACGTCCTTTCTCTGTTAAAACTCTTAATCTAGCACCCTTCATTTCATCACTAGCCTCAGTCTGTTGAGGTTGTTCACTTCCAGCTTCTTCAGTGGCACTCATTTTGTCACTACTTACGTACCACTGTCCTAGTTAGAACTAATGACTACCATAAACATACTTTATCATCAGAGCTGTCGGTGAGTCTTGTAGGAGTAGATTCTTTGAAGAACGGAGAACTTTGTAGTAATTCAACAGGTTACTTC
>NW_028234442.1:15145008-15147508 GCF_977035675.1 Penaeus japonicus
GAACTTGTTAGCTGAAAGTGTACATGTCGGAGAAAGCGTCACCACTCTTTTTCACGCTTCTTCACCCTTCAAGATGAGCTTTGCTTCTGCCACAATGTGATTGTGAAATTTTAGAAATATTGTTCTCCTGGTCACAAAAGCAAAGTTTGAGGGAAATATTAGCGATCTTCAAGCGCCTTTTCGAGATGTTGTTTGCGATCACCTCGTAATTGTGATCACTTCATACTCACTGAAATGCATGTTTTTTTTGCATGACACTCAAAATAACTATAAATCGCAGTAATGTTATACAGACATTACAAAAACTCTAACATTCAAGAAATTGTTAATATACACCTTCCTTTAATAGACAACGCACATAAGAGATATGCAAACATTTGCCTCAATTAAGGTCGAGCTGATGTACCGTAATACGATGATCATTAAGGAAGACTGACACCACGAGTAAAACGGACTTACTCTAAAGGGCACATTTCACGCTTGGAGGAAAATGTCCAACTCTCCAATTATACGTCGGCTTTTTAATAGTCCAGACACGCATATACTTAGCATTCGCTTAATACAGGTGGTTACAGCTTTAAGCGAGTACGTCTATACTGATGGTTATCCAACAGCGCGGTTTTTTATTCTTACTTTACCTAACTATCACTCTGTAATAGTGTATTCTTTATATCATTTGGAAAGACTGATAATTCAATATGAATTTAAAGTTGTACAAAAGTCACACTACTTAATTAAAAGGGAAATAAAAGTGCAAACGAAATTAACAATAAAATTGTCATTAGAAGTGTCTAATTCTCACTTGTTCTGCCTAATTAGCAGCATATAAGATAAAAAAACATCTTAAAGTAAGACTCTGTCAACCTCTACATGAAACGCTAAAGAAAGCTATAGATAAAAAAAGGATTATGATTTTTAACTACCGATGCATTATCAAATACAACAAGGATTTGCATTATCAGATACAACAAGGATTCCGTGCTGACTTTCTGATGCTGCTGCCTCAGTCAAACCTCCTTCCCTTGTGACAGCAGTCGAAGGCGAGCTCCTGACGACGTTAATAATGCCTCCACGGAGTCTTAAGAGGTTCCCTGACGTCACACGAGTGGGGCTGCGAGAGGGAAGTACTTCGGAATCCAGAATGAAACGAAACAATGCCTTATTGCTTAGTATTGTTATGTTCTTGCAATGTTTCTCATCACAATCCCCGCTTTGGTTTCGAGTCTTCCTCTTGTGGGTCTTCATGAGTGTTTACGTCACGTCAAACGTTTATTTATATCTGATATCTCATTCATACCCTTATCAATATCATCTTATGAGACGGGTCACATGAGTCACATACCGATACCTCGCAGTTCGAACTTTGAAGAGCCATTCACTACAGGACGAACTCAAGTTTATCTTTCCTTCCCTCCTGAAATAGTGTTAGGATTAATGCTGCTTTCAGTCGTATGGGGATAACTTTCCTATAAACATGTTTGAAATGTAAGAATAAACACAATGGCAATTGATTAAGTGATAAATTGCTTTCCATTGACAAGGACAGCCGAGCTAAAAATCCAATTATGAAGAGCCACACGAGAGCGTTATTGGTGCCCTTATTCTGCCCGTCTCCATAAGCTAATCACTCACCTTGGCTTTGCGTGTCTTGATCGAACTTTATTCATTTGCACATTGATCACTATGCAGGATCCAGTCGCGTGCAGGAGACAGGATCCGAGAGGGAGGTTGTTATCACCGAGAATTGGTGGCGAAGATAAACAGAATCTGTGTCGGGCTGTGTCGGGGGTCGGCGGTGCTGACTGTGTCGGGTCCGGGTCGGGCAGACGAACGAAGCCTGGTGATTATAGGGTGCTCCTTCTCTCTCTCTCTCCCTTTCTCCCCCGACCCTTAAGGTTCTCTCTTCTTCGCTCACTCCCTCTCCTCCTGCTTCTCTCTCCATCCGTCCTCTCCTCTCCTAGTTCTCGCGTCCTCACTCTCTCGTACCCCTCCTCTCCGTCTCCCTCTCTTCTTCTTCTCCTTCTCTTCTCCACTTTCTCCTTCCTCAAAGGTTCTTCTCTTCTCTCTCTCCTCTTCTTCTCTCTCTCTCTCCACCGTCTCCCTCCTCTTTAAATCCTTCTTCTCTCTCTCTCATCCTCTTAGGTTCTCTCTCAGTCTCTCTCTCCCCCCCCGTCCTCCTCTCTCTTTTCTCTCTCCCTCTCCTCTCCTTCGCTCGCTCTCTCGTTCACTCTCTCTCCTCTCTATATAGGTTGTTCTTCTTCTCTCTCTCTCTCTCTCTCTCTTTCCCTCTCTCTATTTCCCTCTCTCTCTCTCTCTCTCTCTCTCTCTCCCTCTCTCTCTCTCCCTCTCTCTCTCTCTCTCTCTCTCTCTCTCTCTCTCTCCCTCTCTCTCTCTCTCCTCTCTCTCTCTCCCCTCTTCCTCCCTCTCTCTCTCTCTCTCTCTCTCTTTCCCTTCTCTCTCTCTCTCTCTCTCTCTTCCCTCTCTCTCTCCCTCTCTCTCT
>NW_028234442.1:15170008-15172508 GCF_977035675.1 Penaeus japonicus
TGCCCCGAGATTGCTCTTCTCAACAACCAGGAGCCTTGACCTTACATTTGTTACTGCGGCCCTGGTCGAGAGAATTAGTTGGTCTGTGGACAACACTGCCATGAGCGATCACTATGGGATAGTCACCACCATCTTGGATGCTGGCCCGGCCCCTGTGCCCCAGCACAATCCTCGATGGAAGGTGGACAGGGCCAACTGGAAAGCTTTCCAGGAGGCCCTGGCCAGGTGCCTCAGAACCAGTGAATTCTCACATAGGCGAGGCAGCCTCAGAGACCATTCCCAAAACTCGTCCGTGGTCCAGGTGTTTTAAAGACGCCTGGTACTTAAATGATGAGATTAAGGAGGTCAACCACAGAATCAATATGTGCAGAAGACACTTCCGCAGACAGAGAACCCCTGAGAACCACGCTCTTTTGAGAGAGGCTCTCAGGGATGCTCAGGAATCTGCTAAGAGGGTAAAGCAGGAAAAGTGGCTGGAGTGGTGTGAGTCCTTTGGCCACCAAACCTCCCTTACAGAGCTGTGGAACCGTATCAGACGGGCCACAAATCGCTCAGCCCCCAGAAAGACCCACCATGACCCGCGATCGGAGGCGGCGAGACTGGCACTCGAGTTTTCCGCTAGAACAAGTAGTGCCGGTCTACCAGCAGAGTTGAGGGCATGCCAAGAGGAACTGCTTCCAGGCAGGAATGACCTCATCAGAGAAAAGGCGGTTGAGCCTGATGATGCCGATGCCATGTTCTCTCTAAGGGAACTAAGGCGGACATATAAGACCAGTTCGCGGTCAGCCCCGGGTTGTGATGGGATCTCCTACCCCATCATTTCCCACCTAGGACTTGAAGGTGAGCTTGCACTCTTGCATCTCATCAACAAGTCCTGGGAGACTTCCTCACTACCACAGTGCTGGAAGAGGGCTGACATAGTTCCCATCCCAAAACCAAAGGAGCCGGGTCGGTACCGCCCCATCTCTCTACTCAGCTGTCTGGGAAAGACGGCAGAGAGAATGGTACTGAACCGGCTCCAATGGAAGCTGGGACCTCCACATGAACACCTACATGGGTTCACAATGGGTAAGAGCACTGCTCACAGTATGGCCACCTTACTGAGCACTGTCAGCAACACCAGATCTGTCATTGTTTTCCTGGACCTGGAGAAGGCTTTTGAACTGGCGAGCCCACTCGCCATTCAAGAGGTCCTGATCCGCAAAGGAATCAAGGGCAGACTGCTTGCCTGGATTGGTGACTATTTTCGGGACAGAACTGCCAGAGTGAAGTTCCAAGGTCACCTTTCCAGGCATTTACCCCTGGAGAATGGCACTCCACAAGGGGGGGTCCTCAGCCCGGCTCTGTTTAACACCCTCATGTTAAGCATCCTCGACATTCCACTCCCAGCGGGGTGCAAGATCATCTCATATGCAGATGATCTGGCAATTATCTCCGTTGGGAGGCAGAATGAGAACTTAGTCAGAAAGACCCAGCGTTGTCTGGATCTAATGTCTGAGGAATGCCGCAGAGTCGGGCTTAAGATCTCAGCAGCCAAATCGAAGGCAATGGCGTTGAAACAGGATGTCTGAGACCAAAGGCTGCGAGTCCAAGGGTTAGAGGTAGAGTGGTTTCACGTCTTCCAATACCTGTATGGGTTGACAGTAACCTTACCTTCCGCTCGGAGATTCAATACCTCCTAGAACGGACCAAGGCAAGACTCTCTGTCATGAGAGCTCTGTCAGGGCTGTGCTTAGGGGCTGGGCACCGTGTACTAAGATCCTTCTATGTGCACGCTGTCCATCCCATCGTGGACTACGCCTCCATCGCCCTGATTACGGTAAGGAAAAGGCTTGACGTCATGCAAAACGATGCCGCCAGGATCATTCTGGGTGCTCCTATATGGGCTAAGGTTACCAACCTCCTCTTGGAGGCCAACCTCTTCCCTCTGGACATCCGGATCGATCAGATGGCGGCTCAGTTTCTTGCCAAAGTCCTACAGTCCCCATCGGACTCGCAGCTAAGACAAAAAGTGCAGCGTCGGCTTGCACAGAACCATGAATTCTTTGCCAACAACACCTGGCTGACAGCCAGGGTGCTGATACGCTTTGAGCTCAAGGAGACACTGTTGGTTAAGGGCATGGACCTCCCCCACTCTAACTATGCCACAGCCCCGCCGTGGGCAAGATCCTAGATAGAGTATTCTGTCATGAACCTGTCAAGGAGAAAGACTCAGTACTCTCCGTCTCTTTTGAAGGCTGAGGCGGAGAGGAATATTGCAGAAATCACTCCACCGGGTAGTAAAACCTACTTCACGGATGGTTCTGTAGACCCCATTTCCCACACTGCAGGCGCCGGTTTTGCAGCTAGGGGTATAGTGAAAGCTATGCGGGTATCCGACAATGCCTCCTCTCTCCAAGCAGAGGTAGTTGCTATTATGGGAGCCCTAGCCCATGCAGCCCAGACGGACGGGCATGTTGTCATACATACAGACTCTAGGGCCGCCATTGACAGCCTGCAG
>NW_028234442.1:15190008-15192508 GCF_977035675.1 Penaeus japonicus
TATATATATATATATATATATATATATATATATATATATACATATACATACATATACATATATATATATATACCAATGAAAAATAAGTCTGACATTTTAAAATCCTGTTTCATAATCTAATATGTAACATCTTTACATACGTTGTCAATATCTTTTATTTCAACATTCATTGAAAATCTCTCCTCCTTGCCATCATGTTGCTCCATCAAAAAATGTTGCGTCAACAAGGTCGCCCTTTGAACATTCCACTTTCAAATATTGGATGGCTATTCTCCGATTCGCTTCCTTCATGACGTCACAAACAACGGACACGGACACACGTTAAACAGGTTACGTAAGTATTCTCGAAATTTAATACATATATATACTGTAAATACATGTATGAAGATAAAAGGATATTTGGATAGATAAACATATATATATATATATATATATATATATATATATATATATATATATATATATATATATATATATATATCATCATCATCATCAGCCTGTATCATTCCACTGCAGGACGTAGGCCTCTCTCAATCTTTTCCAGTCATTCCGGTCTTGTGTCCTCTGATTCCAGTTTACTCCTGCGAAATTCGCTATTTCATCCCGCCATCTAGTCATTGGTCTTGCCCTGGGTCTCTTTGTGTCGTGTATTACCCATTCTGTTGTTTTCTTTGTCCACCTATTGTCCTGTCTCCGATATATATGTCCAGCCCACCGCCACGTTTTCTTCTTGACGCTCTTGAGTATATACTCTACTTTTGTTTGTTGCCTGATCCATGTGGCCTTTTTCTTGCTAACTCCTAGCATAAGCCTTTCCATTCCTCTTTGGGCGCTTACTAATTTCCTCTCGAGTGTCTTGGTCGTAGTCCATGTCTCTGATCCATATGTCATGACGGGGAGGACACATTGGTCAAAAATCTTTCTCTTTAGACATAGTGGCAGACGACCTCGTAATATATTACTATGTGTATCGAAGGCACTCCAACCTAGCCTGATTCGCCGTTTTGTCTCGGCTTCGCAGGATGTACTCGACTGTATGAGTTGCCCTAGGTATACATACTCGTTCACTGCTTCTAGTACTTCGCCCTGTATTTGTATTTGCTTAACTGGGGTTCGACTGTTGAACATGACTTTAGTCTTTTTCATGTTCATTTTAAGGCCAATCTTCAGACTTTCCCTATTTAAATCGCTTATTAATTGTTGTAATTCATCTGCTGACTCGCCGAAAAGAACAATGTCATCTGCAAATCTTAGATTGCTTAAGTGTTCATTCCCTATTTTAATCCCTCTCTCCTTCCAATCTAACTTCTTGAATACTTCCTCCAAGCAAGCTGTAAACAGCTTCGGTGAGATGGTGTCGCCCTGCCTAACACCCTTTTTTATTGGTATTTTATTGGTTTCTGCGTGGATTTTGATGGTCGCTGTACCATCTCTATATATATCCTCTAATAATCTGTGGTATATTTCCTCTACTCCTTGTTTTACGAATTGCATCTAGTACTGCAGATATCTGTACCGAATCGAATGCCTTTTCATAATCTACGAATGCCATACACAGGGGCTCCCTATATTCGTTTGTTTTCTCCCTTATTTGAGCTAGTGTGTGGATTTGGTCTGTAGTTGAGAATCCACTGCGGAACCCTGCCTGTTCCCTGGGTGTTTTGAATCTAATGTATCGGTGATACGGGCTGTGATGATTTTTGTGAACAGTTTATATATTACTGAAAGGAGGCTTATAGGTCGGTAATTCTTTAAGTCTTTTGTGTCTCCCTTTTTGTGTATTAAAATTATTATTGCGTTTCCCAGGCTTTCGGAGTTTTACCGACGCTTACACATCTGTTATAAAGACTGGCCGGTTTTACTGCCGCGATCTCTCCTGCATCTTGAATAAGATCTACACTTATGCCGTCTTCTCCTGGTATTTTCCCTCTTTTCATGCTTTTTAGTGCCCTATTTACTTCATCTACCGTGATGTTTGGAACGTCTCCAATTGTTGTGTTTGTCTCCGTATGTGATTGATCGTTTGAGTGGTATAAGTCGCGACATAAGTCTTCTATTACTTTGATAATTTCATTTTTATTGTTTGTCACCTCTCCGTTGGGTTTCTTTACTGCATACATTTGTTTTTTCCCTATTCCGAGCCTCCTCTTTGTTGCCTTAAGGCTGGTGCCGGCAAGCAGAGCTTCGTTTATTTTTCGTATGTTAATTTTTTTCGTACATCCTCTTTCTTCCTCTTGTTTATCGCTTTAGTCAGATATATATATATATATATATATATATATATATATATATATATATATATATATATATATATACATATACACACACACACACACACACACACACACACACACACACACACATATATATATATATATATATATATATATATATATATATATATATATATATATATAATGCACACACACACACACACACATATATATATGTGTGTGTGTGTGTGCATGAATCACAAAACAGTAACGTGCACATAACAGAA
>NW_028234442.1:15227508-15232508 GCF_977035675.1 Penaeus japonicus
TTATAAATCTGGAATCATTGAGTGTGTAATGGGATGGCAGTTGTTGTGTTGTTTAGCTCTGGCTTCATCCTCGAGATAAACAGTGATTCCAAGATGATGAGGTTAAGTCTGTGTGAGGAAGAGGTTAGAATTTGGAAATCCTTTTGTGTGAGTGGATGTCCAGTGGAATAACAGTGTTCTCTAATGGCAGATGGTGATGGTGAACTTAGCTGAATACCTGTACGGTAAGATTTTCCCATGTGCTCAAAGATACGGTGCTGTAGAGGACGTGTGGTGCTACCCACATATCGAGAGTTACATCTCGAACATTTAAACTGATATACAACACTTGATTTAAGAGTAAAGGGCAAAGGTACCGTTTTGTTCAGAAGAGAACGCATCGTAGTGTGTGTCTTAAAGATAAATCTAAAGTCAACTTGAGGGAAACAATCTTTGAATATATTCTGCAGTTCCTTTCTTATGTTAAAACTCAAATGTCCAAAATATGGCAATGTGACGTAACAAACATCTTTAGTAGCCGTCATAACAGGAGTAGGGGGGGAGTGTTTCTTGTTCAAAAATCTTCTCAAGACTCTGTAGAAAATTTTGCTGGGGTATGAATTTTGTGTGAAATAATTATGTAGGAATTTCATCTCCTGGTGGAAGCTTACGTAATCTGAACAGATATTGTAGGCTCTGTTGATTAGTGTAGAGATACTGTTTAATTTGAAAATCTTGGGGGAATAACTAAAGTAGTTAAGGCCCAAACCTGTAAAAGTTGGTTTTCTATAAACTGATGTTGAGAAACAGCCATTATCATTTGTTATGAGGGTGTCTAAAAATGGTATTATTGAGTTATGTTCAATTTCATACGTAAACTTTAAATTTGGATGTTTAGAATTTAGGTAGTAAACAAAACGTTCAACCTGAGAGCTGTTGTTAAAGAGGAGGAACGTATCATCCACATATCGACGGTAGAAAATGGGTTTGAAATCAAGAGGGCACTCATACAACCAATCTTTTTCATGGTGACATAAAAATGCGTTTGCATAAGTGGGACCTAAGGGTGAGCCCATGGCCACGCCATCGGTTTGGGAATACAAGTCATCATTGAAAGTAAAAACAGAGTCAGCAGTCGCCAACTGAAGTGCTTTAGTCAGTTGTTTTTCATTTAGTTGCTGAAAATCTTTCGATTTTTCAAGCTTTCGTACAATAAGGTTGGTGGTCTCCTCAAGTGGGACATTGGTAAAAAGTGATTGTACATCCACACTGGCCATAACAACAGGACCATTGATTTTAACAGTGGTAATTTCGTTTACAAAGTCAGTGGTATTTTCAACAGTATAATCATTTTTAGTTAGAGGGGTTAACAGTGGGACCAAGAATTTAGCCAAATTGTAGTTAAATGTACCTATTGACGATATAATAGGTCTAATTGGGTTACCTGTTTTGTGAATTTTCGGAAGACCAAACAAAACACCTGGTCTTGATCCAGATGCGAATAAACAATTATATACCGAATCCCCAACAGAATCTTTTATGTTACGGAGGAAACGGTTCAATTTATCCTCTAGTTTTAAAATATGGGAAGCAATGTTAGTCTTCAATAATTTAAACTTAGTCCGGTCATCTAAAATAGCCTTGACTTTTGAGTCATATTCTGTTCTGTTAAGTAATACAATGCCTCGTCCCTTATCTGGTTTTGTGATGATTAAGTCATTATCTTCTCTAAGTTTCTTTAAAAGTTTAAGTTGGTGATCATTGGTCTCACTATTAGATCCCCGTTCATGGCAAAATTGGCGGTAGGCATTTTTAGCAATTGCAGAAATTCTGTTGCGGATTGAGTGGAGGCTATCATTACCAAAAACGTCAAACTTAGCTATTCTGTGGCAAATACATTCAAACCCTAGAAAGAATTTTTCGTAATTTAGATTCATAGTCGGAAAACCAAAATCAAGCCCCAGGGCAAGGAGGTCACTTTCCTCTTTGGTTAGTTTCCTGTTAGAAAGGTTGAAAATGACATTTTCAGGTTTGACTTTTTGGGTAACGTCAATGCCAAGGTTTAACAGTTTCTTATAATGGCGATTCCTTATGTTGGGTAACCTTTTCTCCGTGTTAGCTTCCCACATACAACTAAGGCATTGGAAATCAATGTACGATAATTTAGATTTCAAAGATTTGACATTGTTGCTGTGATTAAAGCTAAGACGTGAAAGTTTCTTAGCTTGGGTTTTGATCTCAAACTCCAGGAGTTGAAATAGCCAAGATTTATAAGTATGGCTGGACAAAAAATTACGACTATAAATCTTGAACTTGATGAAGGAAGGGATAGTATCATATTTTCTACAAGTCTTTAGAAATTCTAGATCACATTCCAATTTCTTCGCTCTGTAGTAGTCCTTCTCTGTTCTTCTATATTCGCGAAGCGTGGGTCGGTCATATCTGGCAATGATAATCTCAGCGAGTGATTTTCCTTTCGGGAAACGTAACTTTATCAGGAAAAGTAACACCAGCGTAGCTACGTACATCATCTTTATTCTTCAGACGTTTCGAAGTTTACTAACTTCATCATCAGTGCTAAAAATAGACATAAAAGAACCGTTAATACAGAGCAAATTAGCTAAAAACTATTTAAAGAAACAATGGTTCAAACAAGTAAAAGGCTAAATAAAAGGTAAATATTACTAAAAAGGTAGTTAACACTGTAAAAATGGTTAAACGAACACTTATAAGAATGGCGGTATAAGAAAGAATAAAAGGTTAACGTGAAAAATATCAATAAAAATATAAAATATAAAAGCGAGTTGAAAACAGTAAAAAAAAAACACACAAACCAAAATAATTATAAAACACAAGACCAATAAATGAGAAATCTTACAGTTATAAATCTGGAATCATTGAGTGTGTAATGGGATGGCAGTTGTTGTGTTGTTTAGCTCTGGCTTCATCCTCGAGATAAACAGTGATTCCAAGATGATGAGGTTAAGTCTGTGTGAGGAAGAGGTTAGAATTTGGAAATCCTTTTGTGTGAGTGGATGTCCAGTGGAATAACAGTGTTCTCTAATGGCAGATGGTGATGGTGAACTTAGCTGAATACCTGTACGGTAAGATTTTCCCATGTGCTCAAAGATACGGTGCTGTAGAGGACGTGTGGTGCTACCCACATATCGAGAGTTACATCTCGAACATTTAAACTGATATACAACACTTGATTTAAGAGTAAAGGGCAAAGGTACCGTTTTGTTCAGAAGAGAACGCATCGCAGTGTGTGTCTTAAAGATAAATCTAAAGTCAACTTGAGGGAAACAATCTTTGAATATATTCTGCAGTTCCTTTCTTATGTTAAAACTCAAATGTCCAAAATATGGCAATGTGACGTAACAAACATCTTTAGTAGCCGTCATAACAGGAGTAGGGGGGAGTGTTTCTTGTTCAAAAATCTTCTCAAGACTCTGTAGAAAATTTTGCTGGGGTATGAATTTTGTGTGAAATAATTATGTAGGAATTTCATCTCCTGGTGGAAGCTTACGTAATCTGAACAGATATTGTAGGCTCTGTTGATTAGTGTAGAGATACTGTTTAATTTGAAAATCTTTAACTAAAGTAGTTAAGGCCCAAACCTGTAAAAGTTGGTTTTCTATAAACTGATGTTGAGAAACAGCCATTATCATTTGTTATGAGGGTGTCTAAAAATGGTATTATTGAGTTATGTTCAATTTCATACGTAAACTTTAAATTTGGATGTTTAGAATTTAGGTAGTAAACAAAACGTTCAACCTGAGAGCTGTTGTTAAAGAGGAGGAACGTATCATCCACATATCGACGGTAGAAAATGGGTTTGAAATCAAGAGGGCACTCATACAACCAATCTTTTTCATGGTGACATAAAAATGCGTTTGCATAAGTGGGACCTAAGGGTGAGCCCATGGCCACGCCATCGGTTTGGGAATACAAGTCATCATTGAAAGTAAAAACAGAGTCAGCAGTCGCCAACTGAAGTGCTTAAGTCAGTTGTTTTTCATTTAGTTGCTGAAAATCTTTCGATTTTTCAAGCTTTCGTACAATAAGGTTGGTGGTCTCCTCAAGTGGGACATTGGTAAAAAGTGATTGTACATCCACACTGGCCATAACAACAGGACCATTGATTTTAACAGTGGTAATTTCGTTTACAAAGTCAGTGGTATTTTCAACAGTATAATCATTTTTAGTTAGAGGGGTTAACAGTGGGACCAAGAATTTAGCCAAATTGTAGTTAAATGTACCTATTGACGATATAATAGGTCTAATTGGGTTACCTGTTTTGTGAATTTTCGGAAGACCATACAAAACACCTGGTCTTGATCCAGATGCGAATAAACAATATATACCGAATCCCCAACAGAATCTTTTATGTTACGGAGGAAACGGTTCAATTTATCCTCTAGTTTTAAAATATGGGAAGCAATGTTAGTCTTCAATAATTTAAACTTAGTCCGGTCATCTAAAATAGCCTTGACTTTTGAGTCATAATCTGTTCTGTTAAGTAATACAATGCCTCGTCCCTTATCTGGTTTTGTGATGATTAAGTCATTATCTTCTCTAAGTTTCTTTAAAAGTTTAAGTTGGTGATCATTGGTCTCACTATTAGATCCCCGTTCATGGCAAAATTGGCGGTAGGCATTTTTAGCAATTGCAGAAATTCTGTTGCGGATTGAGTGGAGGCTATCATTACCAAAAACGTCAAACTTAGCTATTCAGTGGCAAATACATTCAAACCCTAATTCTTTCTAGGGTTTGAATGTATTTGCCACTGAATAGCTAAGTTTGACGTTTTTGGTAATGATAGCCTCCACTCAATCCGCAACAGAATTTCTGCAATTGCTAAAAATGCCTACCGCCAATTTTGCCATGAACGGGGATCTAATAGTGAGACCAATGATCACCAACTTAAACTTTTAAAGAAACTTAGAGAAGATAATGACTTAATCATCACAAAACCAGATAAGGGACGAGGCATTGTATTACTTAACAGAACAGAATAT
>NW_028234442.1:15280008-15282508 GCF_977035675.1 Penaeus japonicus
CATATGCATAATCACACACGCACTCCGTATGTCGTTTTTGTACATATATTTTAGCTTAACTGTGTTACCGTGTGATCTATACTAACTATAGAATCTGCATCGTGATCGATGTATCATGTTAATAAATGAATGAAAGAATAATAAATGTTTTGTTTCATAAAGAATGTATTAGATTATCAGAGTGTTAGTATGTAAGCATGCATGTAAAAGCACATAAAAGGTATATTCCGTTCCTGTCAGGTGGGAACGTTGAAATAGCCATGCAGTGTTTCGAGATCAGGGGGATGTGCAAGCACACACACACACACACACACACACACACACACACACACACACACACACACACACACACACACACACACACACACACACACACACACACACACACACACACACACACACACACACTCACACAGCAGCACATCAAACACACTCACACACACACACACACACTCACACACACACACAATTCACTATTTATTCTTATAATTTGACTAAACTTAATAATAGATATAATTGTATACGGAAGATATTAATTTACACACACACACACACACACACACACACACACACACACACACACACACACACACACACACACACACACACTCACACACACACACACACTCTCACACACACACACACACACACACATGCATGTTTATTTATCTATTTTTATTTATGAATCTAATCATGGTACATTGAGTCCACTGACTAATTAATAGCCACATCCATTAATTAATAACTCTAGCAATCAAAATATTAACTCTCACATTATTTTTTTTATTCCATTATCATTTTTAGTATCCGACACGTGTTGGTACTTATTCGTCAAGAATCCACGCTTAAAGAATATATTTCCATTGGCGAAAGGTTCATTCTAAATATTGCTTATCCTCTGTATCTGTACTGTGATAATAAATAAACAAATGAATAAATTAACAAGAAAATTAACAAGGAAATCAGGGAGACAGTTGAGGAATCCCTTTCTCTCACTGTCTGACTCTCTCTCTGTCTCACTCTCTGACTCTCTCTCTGTCTCACTCTCTGACTCTCTCTCTGTCTCACTCTCTGACTCTCTCTCTGTCTCACTCTCTGACTCTCTGACTCTCTCTGCTCTCTAATTGCTCTCTAACTCTCTAATTCTCTCTCTCTCTCTCTCTCGCTTTCTCTCTCTCTCTTTATCTATCTATCTATCTATCTCTTCCTCTCATAAACCATATAAACTTCGTCTAGTTTCCACGTACCACTCGTCCAATTTAATATAATTTTTCCTTTAAAATCTAACAAGATGAAAGTTGTGTACATGAGAGCATCTCGGCTTCATATGCTAATTCATTTTAATGTCGAGAGGTTAGTAATATTCTCTCATGGTAGAATTATACATTTATTCACTAATATCTAGCTTTATAATCTTGGATATTCATATTTACTTAAATATAATTCCATAATTTCGTATTAATTTACTTTTATACTAAATACTATACTTTTATACTATATCAAGTTATCAGCATCGTGCGTAATGGTTCCATTCTTATTAGGCAATGAATTCCACAGCAATACCAATAATGCAGCAACAACAAAATAGAATAAAACGACCTAATTGCAATAGCAATATGCAACAACAGCGAATCAAACTAAAGAAAACAATTTCATTACAGGAGAAGACGTCAAAATTTTCCCATAGTGTACGAGATATCGCAGCCTACATTCTGATAGTTTTTGATTATCCATATTACAAGACACGTTTGTTTGGCTCCCAGCTGACTGACTGAGAAAGACATCGGAATCAGAGGCGGAGTCTTGCTCTGTGAGGCTCAAAGAATATAAAGTCTCTCGTCGAGTCTAAATCTTCTATTGTTGTTCTTATGGGAAGGACGAAGAAAGTTGCATTTTCACTGTAGATATTACTCTTGAATAGCTATTTTCTTCTTGAATATTCTTAAAACCATTTCTCTTAAATGAATAGACAACCTTCACTAATTCCCCTTGAATATTAACTTAAATAGCTAGAATCTTAAATAACTACATTCCTCTAAAATGGAAAAAAAAGAATAACTTCATTATCCATTGATAGATGGATATTCTTTTTTTTTGTAAAAAAAAAATCCTTTTTACTAAAATATTTTTGAATAACTACATACACTTTAGCCAATGGAATCACCTCAACTAAACAACATGAAGAAACTGATGTAACAAAAAAAAAGTTGTTTATTCTTAAACAACCTTCCTGTCCGTCTTATCTCCCCAGATAAAAGATATACATATACGAATAACCTTGAATAACAACATTCCTATTAAGCGAATGAATGAATAATCTAAAAATAACGAATGACCTTGAATAACAACATTCCTATTAAGTGAATGAATGAATAACCTAAAAACAACGAATAACCTTGAATAACAACAGTGAATGAATAACCTAAAAATAACCCCGTTACTCTTCAACAGCCTCTTTTCCTGTCTGCATCTTCGCAATGTCTTGAGCGTCTTCTTTCCG
>NW_028234442.1:15307508-15310008 GCF_977035675.1 Penaeus japonicus
CATCATTATTATTATCATTATAACTATTATTACTATCACAACTATTAATTTCATCATTGTTATCATCATCATTATGATTTTTGTTGTTATCATCATCCTTGTCGTTAATGTTATTGTTTTTATTGATAACATCATTATCACTACCATGATTATCATTATCATTATCATCATCATTGTTATCATTGTTTTTATTATTATCATTATCATTATTTAATATTATCATTATCATTTTCTTTATCATCATTATTATCAATATAATTTTATCAATAGGTATTATCATTGCTATCATCATTATTATCATTGTGATTATCACCACCATTATTCAGTTTCCATTACCATCATCATTATTATCATTATCATAATCCTCGTTATTACTATTATTATTATTATCATCATAGCCATTATTGTTAATATGATCATTGCCATTGTCATTATCATCATTATTATCATCATTATCATCACTGTTGCCAGTGTTGCTATAACTATCATCTTGTTTTATCATCATCATCATCATCATTATCAATATATATTGTAATCATCCTTATCATTATTACAATGAACATTATCATCATTTAGTGCTGGACAATAATCAATAAAATTTGATTCCAAACCAACCCTTAAAATAATTAATCTAATCTAATCTAACATCTAACACCTTCTTATTAGTTATCGTTAATAGATTATTGTTAGTGACATGACAGAGATGACAGATCACGATCTGTCATCTCTATCATGTCCTTTCGAATGTCTCGAAAAAAAGTATTTGCATATCAAAAACAAAAGATATTTCAAGCGGGAATGTTTATTCTAATAACGAGTTTTTCTTCCCTTTAGAAGATGAATAAACTTCTCGAAGATTTCAATCATGTAGTTTTGTAAAACTAATCAAGCAAAGGTAAACAGAGGGAAAGCGAAGCAAGCAGTAATGTTTGTTACGAAATTAGAACAGATGATTGCATATTGCATCTTGCATCTTGTTAGAGGAACTACTTGCAGAAAAAGGGGTTATTCCTTCTCCTTCTGGTGCTTGGTTCGGTTTCAAGGAAGAAAATTCCATTTGCAATTTATGTTTGATCCGTTATTGCAACGTCGATGTTAAGGAAGCTTTTGTTTCTGCAATCGATGCCTTTCTCTATTATTATTATTATTATTATTATTATTATTATTATTATTATTGTTATTATTATTATTATTATTATTATTATTATTATTATTATTATTATTATTATTATTATTGTTATTATTATTATTATTATTATTATTATTATTATTGTTATTATTATTATTATTATTGTTGTTGTTGTTGTTATTATTATTATTATTATCAATATTAACATTATCATCATCATCTTTATCATTAGCAATAATAACAGGATCATTATTATCTTTATAGCCACACTGTTATCATGATTATCATTATAGCCAAAGTATTATCGTGAATATCATTATTACAGCATTACTATAGCAGTATCATTATTATCAACACAGCAATAATGTTATCACTATTATCATTATTATAGTAATACTGCCATAATCATCATTATCATCATGATGATGATGATAATTTTTCTTCGTTCTCTTTTCATTTTTTATTCTTCTCTCTCTTCTTCTCATCATCATTATTGTTGTTATTGTTATCATCAATATAATTAATTACTGCTTATGATTTTATTTTATTGGGAGTTTCATGTTATTTTAATTATTTTCATTGTTACATATTTCATATTGTCATTCCATAATTCATGACTTCGCGTTTTATGTGAAAAGAAATTGTATTTTTTTTCTTGTTTTTAATATGCATCTATTTTACTGAAAACTAAACGTTTATCGGTATGCCAAAATATTTACTACCTCCTGTTCGAAAACAAGATAAGAAAAAGGAGTAAACACATAAATATACAAATATGATAATAGGAACTTAGAAAGCTGAAGATAGAAAAAAAATAAAAAAATACAGAGACAGAAAAGTCGCAAATTCATATTATCCTCCTCCCACTTCGCAAATTCCAAAAAAAAAAAAAAAAAATTCGCAAATTCCTGGACTTTGAGGTGTAAATTTCACGTAACTGCCTTTCATGGCTTTTTGGAGGATTTTCAGGTTGTATCTTATGGCAATGACCATCGTCTTTGGCTGAATCTATTTTCAGCTTTAAGCATTGATTGGATTCCACACAAAGCCATTCAGGCGATTTCGTTCGGGTCTCTGCCATTCGCGCATTCAGATTTTAGTAGTAGTATTGTCATTATTGATAATAATATTATCATTGTTATTAATATCTTTTGTGTTTTAGGTACGGTCATATGGGGTAATGAAAAGTTTTGGGATGGTACGGACATAGAACAATAACAACAACAACAACAAACAGAAAAAAAGAAGATATATATATATATAATATAATATATACATATATATATATAATATATATATATATACTATATATATATATCATATAATATATTATATATATATATAGAGAGAGAGAGAGAGAGAGAGAGAGAG
>NW_028234442.1:15315008-15317508 GCF_977035675.1 Penaeus japonicus
TCAAACAAGCTTTTCAATTACCGCAAATAATCTTATCCCCCAGACATTGCGCAAACAAGACGCCTTAACTAACTCACATCAGGACCACAATAATTTCATCCTAACTATCTAAGCTCCGCCCATAATGATTCTGTCTGTTCGAAGAAGAGAAAGAGAAACCGAGAAAGAAATCATGATCTTATGATTTCTTTTTTTTTTTTTTTTCGAAAAGGAATTTTTGCGAGCGAGAACGGTGACCCGAGAAGGTGGAAATAAATTGCGTATTTTGCGCCATTCACATGATTCCTTTTCACGGCTGTTATGGATAAAGGGCTTCTTTGCGTCTTTTTTTGGGTCTTTGTTTTTTTGGGGGTTGGGGGTCAAGAGCTTTTTTTTTTTTTCTTTTTTTTTCCTTTGTTTTTTTTTGGAAATAATTTTTTTTTTTTCCTTTTTTTTTTGTCATTCACCATCTTTAGTTCCAGTTTTATTGTGTGCTTGTATGTCATTATATGTCTCTATCTGTCTCTCTCCTTCTCCCTTCTCTTCACTCCCTCTTCACTCCTTTTTTTACTCTTTCCCATTCTCTCTCTCTCACCTCGTACCTCTCTCGCTCTCAACAGCACCTTTTTACTCACCACCTTTTTTTCCCTTCTCTCTCCCTGTGCTCTCCCCCTCCCGTCTTCTCTCACTCTCTCCCTTCTCATCCGCTCTCACTCTTCCCTTCTCTCTCTCTCTCTCTCTCTCTCTCTTCTCCTCTCTCTTCTCCTCTTTCCTTTTTCTCTTCTACCTATCTATTTATAAATCTTTATCCCCTCACATTCAATCTTCTCTTCACTTCTCTTTCTCTTCTTCTTACTTTATTTAGCGTTTTTCTCTTCACTCGTTTTACCATTCCTTCTTTCTCTCTTCTCTCTTGCCTTCTCTCATCTCTCTCTTCTTCTCTCTCTCTTTTTTTTGTCTGTCTCTCTCTCTCTCTCTCTTTTTCTCTCACTCTCTCTCTCTTTTCTCTCTCTCTCCTCTCTTCTTCTCTCTTCTCTCATCTTCTCCCCCTCTCATCTTGTCTCTCTGATCAATGCTGAATCCACATAAAAAGGAAAATATGAAGTGAGGGATAAATATTTCTATAAGCCAGCAATAACACAAAAAAAGAACCTGTGAGGGCCTATCCTCATTTTCAATCTAAAAACCAAAACAAAACAAAAAAACATAGAAGCAATTATGAGAAAACGATTTTTTGGCGGGAAGTTAGGGGATTGTATTTTTCGCATCGGTCCTCTAACTTTATATGTACTGAATTTTCTTTCTGACTCACATAATCGTTTGAGATCAAAAAGTCGGACAAACATACGACATTCCCTGTATATATTTAAATTTGTTTTTTCCCTCTCTTGCGACAGATGGAATCACCAACATCGCATTCGCTCTGCATTGGGAAGTTCAATATGCACGCGCTGGCATGTATGTTCGAGCGGAAAAAGTACGATATATTTCGACCTGGAGGAGACCGAGGAAAGAGAGTGCGAGAGTGGTTGAGCTGAGAGTGTGGTGTGTAGTGAGTGTTGTGTGTGTGTGTGTCAGACGAGAAGCAGTGTGAGAGCGCGGTAGAGGGAGGAGAGGAGGAGAAGAGCGACCCGAGGAGGAGAGGGATAAGTCCGAGCCGAGAGAGAGACGGGGAGGGGTGGCCGACGATGTGACGAGGGTCAGAAGAGCTGTGAGAAGGAGAGAGAGTGAGTGAGAGACGAGGAGAGAAGAGAGCAGGTGAGTGAGTGGCCTCAGCAGGGTCGAGGACGTGTGTTGTCTGGTGTTCTGTGTCTGTGTGTGTTCGGTCGACGTCGAGTGGAAGAGAGAGAGACACGACGAAGAGAGAGCGATGGGAGAGACGTGTATATAAACAAGGGATATAGTTCAATAAAGCGTTGAAACATTAACGAGAGGAAAGACTCTTTAACATAAATATTTGATAATATTCCTTTCCGCCCAGGTAATAACCCCGAGGCAAAATCCGTAGCTGAATAAGAATATAAGGAGATATAAGAAGTTGGAAAAAGTTAGATGGAGACGAAGATAAAAAAAAACGGGAGAAAAAAACGGAAGAAAAAAGAAAAGAAAACCATGAAGGGAAGAAAAAGAAGAAGAAGAAGAAGAAGAAAAAGAAGATAAAGATATAAGGAATAATAATAAGAAACCGAATAAAAAGAAGACCAAATAGTGGGAAGAGAAGAAGAAGAAACAAAAAAGATAAGAAAAAGCAAGAAACACGCAAACGAAGGAAACTGCAAAACGTCAAACGAATCTGATTGAGTTTCGATCATCAATCAAAGGCGATTTATAGACAAGCGTTACTCTATGAAACAGAATCGCTTAGTTATAGATATAGGTCTTTCTTTTCAATTGCAAAGTGTCACGAGAGGAGACCGGTTCATGAATAGGGAAAAATGGTTGTTCGCTCGCTTTGATCGATATCCGAACTTTCCGCCTGCGAATATGAAAGTTAAGTATGTGTTTCTAGAGCTATTTTTCG
>NW_028234442.1:15322508-15325008 GCF_977035675.1 Penaeus japonicus
CTCTCCCTCTGACCTGAGCGTCCCCCCAAACACCTCTCACCCAGCTCCCGCCTCCCTTTCTTTCCTTCAACTCTCCCTGCTCTCTCCCCGGCTCCCCAGTTCGGCTTTGTTCTGCTCTCTGCTCCCTCCGCCCCTTTTTGGCGCTCTCTCTCTCCCTCCCCCCCCAACGCGTCCACACCAGCCTACTACCCGCCCCTTATTCTGCGCCCTCTCAAAACACTAACCCCCCTGCCCACCGCACCCCACATCATCGCACTGCGGCACCTACCTCCATCGGATAAAACTGCACCAACCACCCCTCACAATCTACACCACCAACCCTCACCCGAGACCATGGGCAACCACCACCCGCCCCCCCTTACCCATAACACCCAAATAATGTAAAAGGCAGTGACACCCTCCCCCCCCCCCCCCCCCCCCCCCCCCCACCCATCCTATCCTATCCTCACTCACAAACCTCACCCCCACCAACCCTAACTAAAAAAAAACCCCACTTAAACCAAATCCCCAAAAAACAACCCACACCAACCACACCAAACCGCCAACCCCACCACACACCCACACACCCACCACACACAAAACCCAGCACAAACACCAACCACACACCACAAACAAAACACAACACATCACAAAACCACCACACACCACCGACACACACCCCCCACGAACCCACACACACACAACACCACACACCCGGACAAACACTCACCAACTAACACACACCCCACCCCCGCGCACCACACCCCATCACTCCACAAACACACCCCGACCCAACACAAACACACCCGACATCTACTACCCACACACCACAACATCACACCACACACACCACCCCGACCCCCCCCCGGCCCACTCCCCCCCATCCATTCCCGCCCCCCACCCTCCACCCCCCTCCCGACCCCCCACCCAACCCCACCCCCCCAATGCCATCCCCATCGCCCCCCCCCCACTGCACCCACACATGCCGCGCGATAGTACACAATGATGATATAGGGGTTATAGTACGTGAATGGGGTGTATGAGGGACCCCGCGCCTACTCTCCCACCAGGTCAGGGGTTCCCCACACCACAACCCCCCCAACCCCCCCCCACCACCTCCACCCCCCCACACACCCCCCCAACCGCACGTTCCTCGTCGCTCCCATCAAAATCAGCCACAAAACCCACCACCTCCACAAACTCCACCACACTCACCACAAACACCACCACCCCACTCAAACACACCACAACTCACACACATATCAAACACCCATTCATACTTAAACACACACTCACACCACACTCCCAACACCCCCCGCATTACCATCTCACACTTTACCCTTCTCTCTGTCTCTCTCTCACACTTTTCCTACTCATTCTTTCTTTCACTCCTCTCACTCCATCGTTCCCCCCCCTTCCCATCCCCCCCCAGTCTCTTCCTCTACACTTTCTCATACTCCTCACTTCTCTTTCTTTACCTCATACTCTCTCTCTTTTTCTTTCCATTCTCACTCCCTCTCACTCACCCTCCTGCTTTACCTCTCTCTCCTCACGTCTCTCCTCATCCTACTTCATCACTCGACACCACGTCATCTCTCTCATCTCTCACCTTCTCTCATCTCTCTCTCTCAGCATTCCTCTCCTTCACATCTCTCCACTCTCTCACCTCTCTCACTCCCTGCTCTCCACTCCTCTCTCACGCACTCACAGTGACTTTCTCTCTCTCTTTCTCTTTCTCTCTCTCTCACTCTCTTTCTCTCTTTCTCTCTCTTTATTACATTTTTCTTCTTAGATCAAGGTCGGAAAGATTTCACGTCGGAAAGTTGCATCCCAAAGAGTTTACGAAATACTGTTACGACACTCCCGGATTTCAGCTGGATCTGATATCATTTTCTGGAAGCTGATACAAAGGCTAAAACAGTTTGAGTTCTTTTGATTGCATTACTTTTCGTAATGCAAACAACATTGCCGTGTGTTAGTCAAAGTCATTAAGTTAATGAGCTTGTGATTTCTTTGATAATCTCGTATTAAGGATTGTAAGGTTATACTAGATTAAACTTCTGAATAAAAACGACTAAATCAAAGATTTCGTATTTTAAAACTTCTTCTAAAATCAAACGAACTCAATAAAAAAACGATTTAATGGTCTTATTGAATCCTTAAACCCACCCCCAACCCCCAACCAACCCACCAACTTCTACCCCCCCCCCCCTCCCACAATTAAACTTTTTTTTCTCTCTCTCTGGTTTACTTTTTCCTGCATTTACCCAAATGTAGTTGATGATAAGGGAAAAAGAAAAGAATAAACAACTGAGCTGGAGCATACTGGGGGTGAAGAAACTTGAGGTGATGGATCATCTGTCTATGGTACAGCGTGCTCTTTCGGTCCGGGGGGGTTGCGGGGGGGGGGGGGGGGGGGGTATTGTTCCCGGGGTAGTTCGCAGCGGGGGGGGGGGGGCTTGGTCTCGGGGGGGGGGGGGGAGCGGGGGGGGTCGGTTAGGGTCAGACAGGCGAGGGGGGG
>NW_028234442.1:15330008-15337508 GCF_977035675.1 Penaeus japonicus
ACACATACCACACCACATACACGACACACACACACACACACACACACACACACACACACACACACACACACACACACACACACACACACACACACACACACACACACACACACACACACACACACACACCCCTCCACCCCCCCCCCCCCCCCCCCCCCCACCCCCACCCCGCCCCCCCCCCCCCCCCCCCCCCCACACACGACCCACACACACACACACACACACCCCACACACACACACATACACACACACACATACACACACACACACACACCCCCCACACACACCCAACACTACGACACACACACCACACACACACACACACACACACACCTACTCCTCCAACCCTTACACAATTTTACCCCCCTACCCCCTCCCATTCCCTTCCCCACACTTCTCTCTATCCCTCTTTTAATCCATTCAGTCTTGTGTCCTCCCATCCCCCCCTCACATATCACTTATGGAGACAGCCCGCCACACCCTTCCTCACCCTCACCACCCCACCACCCCCGACTGAACTAAAATCCCATCATACCCTCCACTCCCCCCACCCCCAGACACAGAGCCTGGAAGCTGGCGTAATGCCTAATTCACACCCATAGTGACCTCAAAACCCAGGTAGAGACGAGGGTAGATAAAACCAAAATAGAAATAATCCTAGGGACAACATCTGATCGGCCACCATAGGTGAAACTTCACAGTCAGACAAGGTGCAAGAGGATAGTTCAAGAGAGAAGCGGAATGAGGGATATGAGGGGAGGAGGATGCTGAAATGGAGGTACCCCGAGTGATGATGAGAAAGAGGGAGACCAAAGGGAAGAACATGAAGCAAAAAGGTAAGACATGGAAGCAGTATGAGAGACAATGTAAATGATGCAAAGACCGAGCGGCGTAATGGAGAAAGAAGAACCCCGGCTGTGCGAACCCCAAACTGGTAGCAGCCGAAAGAAAAAGTGAATAATAAATAAATAAAATATAATAAATATAATATTATATAAATATATATAAAATATATATACACTGAAAATATATATATATATATAATAAAAATATATATATATAAAAAAATATAAAATAAAAATACACGTATATATATATATAAATATATATATATATAATATATTATCAATAAAAAAAAATATATAAGTCAAATATAAAATATATATAAATAAATATATATAAACTATATAAAAATACTTCTATATTATATAAAAAATACAACACCCACACACAACACACACTCAAACAGACACAACACATATATAAAAATTAAATAATATAAAAATATATATATAATATAATATATATATATATAAATAAATATTATATAAATATATATAAAAACATAAATATATACACACCCCAGCCACACACACCACACAAATAAAAATAATAAAAAATAACACACACACACACACAAACACACACAACACACTAACACAGACACACAACACACACACCCACTAACACACACACACTCACACACACACCACACACACACCTACCACACACACACACACACACATTATCGATATAAATATATATATATAGATAGTAGATAGATATCTACATATATATCGACATATATCTACATATAGTACCTAGTATATATATATACATATACTATACATATATATATACATATGTAACATACACAGACAGTATATATTCACAAACCCACACCCGAACTCACACACACTACAGGGCTGCCACTGAACGTCCCAAATATAACACTCACAATGAACAACATGCACCCGCGAAAACACATTGAGCTAATACGCTTCCGGTAACGACAGTAACACCATTGAGCATGATGAAAAGTATGCCATTGAAGAACATCATAAAATATGTGTCAAAGTGACAAAAATAATACACTCCAAAAAGATTTACAGTGCAACAACCAGTTTCCTGATTAAAGTTTCCAAGAGATCTCCTTTGATGAAAATGTCCATAAAATTGTTGCTTACTTTGACTTCTGCATTACGAAAGTCGTTTGAATTCTCTTGCAGTTTGCACTTTGACGGATAAAACTAATGTGATGGAATTATTGTTCATGTTTTTTTTTTTGTTTTTTTTTTACGTCTTTTCTAAAATGTGAATTAGGTGGACGTTTAGCAACTCTTATTATCATTATCATTATCATTATTAAACTCTCACCCTGATTGGTTTTGAGCCAACTTCATTTAATTAATCCAATAGGTATCTTGAGAAGGCAGTCTTAAAGATGATTTGCTGAGCTGGTCATATGTGCTTGCGAATCTCAATTATCAATGAGGATTTCTAGAAGTTTTGTATTCTTGGCTAATTTTTCCAATGCTTCACCGAATTAAAAAATGGAAACGAGTAAATCTTACTTATTTGATTGCCTGACAAAATGCTGTATATTTGTCCTCAACTAACATTCATACTGTGAAAAAAATTCCATTCCGATGTTGACAAGTGACCTTTGTTATTTACACAAACGTTCGAAAACCATTGAATAGCTTTGCACGTTTGGTCGAATCAAGCCAACTATGTTCCGAATCTCGCCTCGAACATCCAAGCAATGCGAACCGTAATGAAGCTTCAGTCGAAGATTGATCCGGACTGGAATAGGAAAGCTCCACACTAGCTGATTCAGTAAGTGGACTGAGTAATACACACACACACGTATATGTAGATATAGATAAAGATATATGTATATACATACATATATTACTATATATCTGTATATGCATACACACACACATATATATATCTATATATACATACATATTTACCGATTATATATACTATATTTATTATATATTATATATATATTTATATTATATACTATACATGTACATATATGTTGCACCTATAGTTACGTAAATATCGACCGTATATACTATACATATATATTATATATATATATAATATATATATATATATATATATATATATATATATATTTATATGCATATTATTATATGTGGTGTGGTGTGTCGTACATACTATATATAGATATATATATATCTATAATAGATAAATATCTTAATATATATATATTTTACATTACACCCCCCTTTTATCGTATACATATATGTTTATAAACACACACACACATAAACACAAACACACACACACACACACACGTCTCTGTGTGTGTATATATATATGTATATATATATATGTATGTATATATATGTATATATCCATAAATATATACATACATTCATATCTATATATCGGACCAGCGAATTATCATTATTAACCGGACAATGGTCACCCTCTTCAAATTCCTTATAGAAAATGCAGAAATAAACTCTCCAATGAAACTCTAATTCAACAACTCCTCAAATCTCCTTTCTTTCCTCAGAAGTAATATAATAGTGTTCTTTTCAGTACATAAATTCATGTCATTTGTTGATTAAAAAAAAAAGAAGAAAAAAAAAAAGCCGCTTCAATCATTAACATTCCATAACAACATATATATATATCATGGGCTAAGGTGGGTGAATGCCCTCGTATTCCTTAATGAGAAATGCACTGGGCTGAGAGCTGGGCCTGTACATTCGTTTCAATAATATGTTCCTTTATATTGTCTGTCAGACTTTTTGAATGAGGCAAATATCGAGTCGGTCTTTGAGTCTGTTAATAAAACACATTATTTAGAGTAATGTATATTGTATATGTTACTTATTAATGTTTCTCCATTTTATGTTAACGTTTCTATTTTTTTTAATGGCTGTTAGTATTAATTAGTTAGGAAATAAATGTGATTCTTTTGTTAGTTATGATACATGATATTATATGAATGAATAGATGAATGAAATGTTGCACTTGAATATGAGCACAATTTAAATATCCAGATGATTATAGAAAAAAAAAAAAAACGAAAACATTACATCATCGGCATAAGTGATATATGGCAATAAAATCCACCTGGAAGAGATCGAAAAAAAAAAAAATCACAAAACGCAATAAAGTTGGTCAGGCTAACATCCCCGTCCGCAGAAACGATATTGTCGACCCTCACGAGAAACCTTTTTCAATGTTATCGTCTATTGCTATTTCTTATGCCATCTCTTACTCATATTTCGCCATGAGAGTATACACTTTCGAAAATAGCTGTAACAATGACACGTAAAGTAACATTGATAACATGAGGCGTTCACGTAAAAAAAAAACATATACGGCTAGACCTCAGTTAGGATAAAGATACCACAGTAAAAGAACAAAACGATTTGCAACAGAGACAGAAATATGATTACAGATATGACGTGAGGAGTTATTTTTGGGGCGAATTTTAGTCTGAATGTACTGACGTATTTAAATGATATTCCACTACCTTCACTACATAAAAAAGCTTACATTTAACGTTTCTAACTTCCGTTGTTTAGAAACTTTGCGTGAGGTGGGTGTTATCTTATACATATGGATTTTTATTTCTTGAAATTTCAAAAGTTGTTTTTGTTCTTGACGCTCTTAAAAAAAACATATGAAAACCAAGAATATCACCTAGGATACTGATGACGTGGCTGCATTTTGCAATAGTTTCGGTTTTCCAGTATAATATCTTTGAAGGTTACCATGGCAACACGAAAAGTCTCCGATACATGTTGGTCAGATGAAAGGTGACCGATATATAGGAAAATCCTATTAAGTAATAGTTTAGTTTCCCCATTTTATATACAGACAGCAACTATTAGGATATGATATTAAGCTTTATTATGCTCTGACATTTACCAGGATATCTGAACTCAGTTTATGGCGATTAACCACTCCATTCTCTCTTTCGTCAGAGAGGAGTAAGTATGATCTCTCTGTGATTTGTTTTGTTTTGATCAATATGTTCAATTTTCTTCTTTTTTTGTGAGTACTTTTGTCTTTTTCTGTATTTTTCAGTTTTATTGTTTTGTGTTTCGTTTGTTGGATCCGTTATGTAATTACATAAGGACTAGTAGTTGTAAGTTTCTTTTTATTGTGCGAATGAAGCATGGCATTTTAAAATATAAACTAGTAAATAAACCGATGTGCAATTGAAAAACAACAACATACTAATAACGATAATAATACTAAAATTATTATACGCCAATGATGGTAACAGTACTTCACACCTCCAATCATGATAATCATGGTAACTCAAACGTTGTATTAGTAACGAATACAATCTTTCAGAGTTCACTATCATAACACTTTTTTTTAATATTAAGAAGGATAATCATATGCAAGGGAATTTTTTTTTTTTACGAGAGATATCATCGTCAGCTGTGATTGTGATTGTTATTATAATTACTATCGTTATTATCATAATTATCATGACTATTATAAGTAACATTATTATCAAAATTATTATCATTATCATTATGTTGTTGTAATCATATAGATAGTTTAAAAGAGAGATATTGTTTAAAATAAATGAAATACAATGAATTGATATCACGTAATATAAAAAGTAAATTGTTCAGGATAGCGCAAGACCATATATATTTTTTCATCACCGTTTACCATTTATATATATGATCTGTTGCTGACATGAATGTGGTGTAAGTTGCAAAGGCATTGCAGTATCATTTATCCGCTGATGTACACTACAATGCCTCCTGGCTCTCCATGGTAGACTTGCAATAGAATACCATTGCTGATTAACTATTTTTCTGCCAGTGAAGAGAAGAGAGAGAAAAAAAAACACACACACATACACACACACACACACACACACACATATATATACATATATATATATATATATATATATATATATATATATAGAGAGAGAGAGAGAGAGAGAGAGAGAGAGAGAGAGAGAGAGAGAGAGACCTCCATTCTTCCTTTGAATGATAATGATTGCTTGCTTAATCGTATAGCTTAGTGTCGTAGCTTTACTAATAACGACCCCTCGTGCCACGAACCAGTAGTGGCGGTGTGTCCGTTGAGAGAGAGAGAGAGGCCGGTGGAAGGAGGAGGAGAGTGAGAGTGAGAGGAGAAGAGAGGTAGAAGTAGAGGGAGAGGTAGAGCAGGCCGGGGGGCAGGAGGGGTGGAGAGTGCGATCTGTTCTTTCTCCTCTCTTACTACCTACTCTTTTCTTACTAATTCAAACCCCCCCCCCCCCCCCCCCACCCCCCCCCCCCCCCCCCCCCCCCCCCACCCCCCCCCACCCCCCCCCCCCCCCACCCCCCCCACCCCCCCAGGAGAGGGAAAGGGAGAGGGAGAGTAACAGGAGAGTTAGAGATAGAGGAAGAGGGAAAGGGAGAGTGAGAGGAGAGAAGAGGAGAGGAAGAGGGAGAGGATATATATATATATATCTATATATATATATATATATATATATATATATATATATATATATATATATATACCGAAACAGAGAGAGAGAGAGAGTAGAGAGAGAGAGAGAGAGAGAAAGAGGGCGGAAACAAAGAGAAAGAGAGTGGAAAGAAAGAAAAAGAGAGGCAGAGAAAAAAAAGAAAGAGAAAGAGAAAGATAGAGAGAAAGAAAGAGAGATGACCCAAGTGAACTTCTGTTGCCACGAAGGACCATGCCTCAGTCCAAGCCTTGCAACACAAGCTTATTGGTCTCCTGCAATATGTCGCCGTTCGTCTCGCGACTCAAGGCAAGGCGCCTGATAAGAAAATGCAACGATAACATGATAAGAGCAGAAGGGCGTACATGTTATAAGGAGCGGTGGAATGGCCTGGTCACAGACTCAACCAGATATGTTGTCGGCGTTACTATTCATATTCGCAACATGAGGAATGGGCGGTTTCATTTTCCTTTCGTTTCTTTTGGTTCATTTCGAGATGTGACGTGTAAACCCCCCCCCCCCCCCCCCCCCCCCCCCCCCCCCCCCCCCCCATACCCAACCCCCCCCACCCCCCCCCCCACCACACCCCCCAGGAATAGCCATTGAAAAGATGTTTAGAAAAGGGAAAATATAATGCAAGCACACGCAAACACACATCCGCGCGCGTACATACACACATACACATCACACCATCATCATCATCATCCTCACCATCATCATCATCCTCACCCTCACCATCACCATCACCATCATCACCACCCTTATTGCCATTCTTTTGGAGCAAATACTACATTACGCACTGTTGCAGAAAATCCCTGTTCTACTTTTCATAGATCAAAGTTCCTTTTTTTTTCTTCTTTTATTTTAATGAAAATAATGACTAAAATAAGTTCCATATCATATCCCTTCAGACGTATTCATTTTTTTGCTAAAAAAAGTGATGATAAAAAATAGGTAGGGTATATATATATATATTGTGAGCACGTAAGCAACTATGGTCTTAATTCGATGCCTTTTCAACAGAATTGCACCCTTTCACAAAAACACATAATTTTAGAAACTAACCGGCTTGCACATTATTATTCTGTTCACAGAGTTATAGCTCTTGCTGGGATAGCTTGAATGCTGCCCCCCCCCCCCCACCCTCCTCTTTTTCTTTCTCTCTCTCACTCTCGCTCTCTCACGTTCTCTCTCTCTGTTTGTGTGTACATACATACATAAACGCGCGCGCGCAC
>NW_028234442.1:15382508-15385008 GCF_977035675.1 Penaeus japonicus
TTCTGTGGATTCGCCGAATTTCAGGTAAAAATTTACCCAACTTCCCGACGTCCGAATTACTTAAAACTTAGTATTCCGTGCAATTTAGTACACAAAGACGCGACTGTCAAAATTTCAGATCGATTGGATTAAAAACGGCCGAGTTATTACAACCTGAAATCGCCGAAAATGAGGGTGTTCTTGTTAAAAATGGGTACGATTATATACATACAGGTAGAGGATATTTTTAGGCAAAAAGTGGGTCCTCTTTGTGATGATATATCTCGAGAAGTATAAAAGATACGCGATTTAGCAACACAGCATTGGAAAGAAGAAAGTTCAAACTTTCAAAAACTGTCCTGAAAAAAAACATCTGATGACGCAGTGATGACGTCATAATGACGTCACAAAATCACGAATTTCAAAATCAAACTATCCAAAAATAGACGTTTTTCAACTCAATTTTTTTATATGAAACTTTCGAGATAGGAAAAAAATGATCATGCTAGCGTAGAAATGAAATTTAATGTACTTTCTGAAAATGCCTTCACAACGTTCCGGGCTTCCATGCATTGTTGAGATATTCGCGACTTTTTAAACCATTTTGACGCGAAAAAGTCGCGAAAAAACATTAAAACGGTAAACCTTAATGTGAGAGAACGGGGATGTCCCAGGCCTTCATCTTTCGATATGATGTCGGTTGTAGTCTCGAATTTGCTAATAACTGGTTTTGAGGTAGTATCCTTATTTTGATTACGTATTTGTGACGTCATTAGTAACACGCGGTAAGCCGATTTTTGCACACACAACACCACTTGTATTTGACGTTTAATGTCTGAAAAAAAAAAACAATTTCAACTCAAAATTAATTCTTAATGCTTTTCATATCGCTGCATTGGCTATTGGATGAAACATTTCATCAATTTCATTAATTGAATAATTGGCCAATTAAACCAATTAACGCTCGTATCTCGGCTCACACATAAGATAGCGTCGTAAATCCAACGATATCTGTCTTGTTGACATTGATTGAGTGTAGTAGGTGCCACATGAGACCATTCATTATTATTCCCTCAATTAGATAATTGGTCAATTAAACCTATTAGATCTCTGAACACTGAAAAAGACTGATATTTTTTCCAAAACCAAAGTAGATTTGGTTGTGTTGGTCCGTGGCAGTAAAGCGTTCTTTTCTCTGCCTCAAAACCTATGATATGAAAAGAACGCGGCAGTCTACATACTGCCGCCACCCCACTATGGAGTATGGAATATAGATGTCGGAATCATTCATCCCACAAATTTTTTTGGCCACAAATAAATATAATTATGTTTCGTTCAACTTTAATTGGAATACTGAAGGTATTGTCATGCTGTTGATATTGCCTTTCTGCTTTAAGCGCGATGTTGATTGACTTTCAGTTTCAGTGTACCTAAAGTATGTAGACTGCCGCGTTCTTTTCATATCATAGGTTTTGAGGCAGAGAAAAGAACGCTTTACTGCCACGGACCAACACAACCAAATCTACTTTGGTTTTGGAAAAATATATACATATACATATACATATACTCGTCAACAAAGATATCTTTGGAGATAGATAAATCTAAAAATAGCACAATGAAACATGGATGAATAACCGAAATAGACAGGGAGGAAAAAAAATATAATAGATGGATAACCAAGAAGTTTAATTTCCGATGAACATTTCAAAAGAAATATTAGCCAAGAATAGAATAGTCAAAGTATTCGTTATAATGGTTATCTAGTAGGGTTTTGAAAAAATAAACAGGCAGAAAAAAACAAACAAAAAAAAAAACATGATGAACAAACAGATTTGGCAACAAAACCAGAAATACAATATAAATAAAGATGGAACATAGGAAGATAAGATGAGAAAACTCCAAGATGAAATACATCTAAAGAATTCGCAAATCCTGGAAAATTTTCTTCTAAACTATTTAAATCTTTTACGAGTTCCAAGCTTTCCTAAAGGGCCAAATATATGCAAATCTTCAAGTAACTTTCAAAACTTGCAGAATGTCATATTGACTCTGTAATTCAATGCAGCGATTTGTCTGTAATTATTCGACATTTCAGAGACTGGCAACGTCACCGAAAAGCGAAATTTATTTATTTATTTTTTTTTTGCTTTTTGTTTTACGGCCAATTGCTTCTTATTCTGTGTTCTCCTTAATTCTCTCCTCATACTTTTCCCATCGTAATCATATTATTTCTTTTGCCTTTGAATTCTTGCCTCACTTATTTTGGGGAAACAGTTCCAAGAATATGTCTAGAAATCTTTGAATATATATATATATATATATATATATATATATATATATATATATATATATATATATATATATGTGTGTGTGTGTGTGTGTGTGTGTGTGTGTGTGTGTGTGTGTGTGTGTGTGTGTGTATGTGTGTGTGTGTGTGTGTGTGTATACATAGTGCAGAGGTCGGCAACCCTTGGCACTTGTGTCAAACGTGGCACACTATGACTATGATACACCACGAGCA
>NW_028234442.1:15440008-15445008 GCF_977035675.1 Penaeus japonicus
CGAGCGAACGAACAAGAGAGAGAGAGAGAGAGCCTGTGAGGGTTGTCTTAGTCTATCGTAACTGACAACCCAGCACAAGATAGGTAGTGATGTCAGACACAGGGTTTGAGCATTACAGGTTTATTCCATAACGCAGATAGTCTGTCGTTATGGTGCACGATATATTCACTACAGCACAAAGGTCACAGCAATAAACAATATCACAACATGTATAAACAGGCGGGGAAATCAGGTGTCACGGTAGCGTCGCCGATCCCCGGTCTGTCGGTGTGTTCCAAACATCCTGCTTATATGGACGGGGTTTCCATCCGCCGTCCCCGAATCTTGTCCCCGCGGCGGACACTTGGAAAGGTAGTCTGGAATGTACGGGGCGTGGCAATCGAGGAATTAAGCTCGTTCTCAGGGTCTAAAGGTACTTGGGATGGCGACGATGTGTGAGCCACCCATCATTCAGAGTTGACCTGACCTGACCGGGCGATTGCCTCGCTAGTTAGAGTGCGAAAATTCCTACATTTGTATATGGATCTATAGCTGTAATTGATATCTTTTATAACCATAATATAAAATTCTATATAAGCATAATATATAATTCTCACAGAGCCAACGAGCGAGCGAGCGAGCGAGCGAACAAGAAAGAGAGAAAGAGAGAGAGCCAACGAGCGAGCGAGCGAACAAGAGAGAGAGAGAGAGAGAGAGACCGAGCGAGCGTACAAGAGAGAGAGAGAGAGAAAGCCAACGAGCGAGCGAGCGAACAAGAGAGAGAGAGATAGAGAGACCGAGCGAGCGTACAAGAGAGAGAGAGAGAGAAAGCCAACGAGCGAGCGAGCGAACAAGAGAGAGAGAGAGAGACCGAGCGAGCGTACAAGAGAGAGAGAGAGAGAAAGCCAACGAGCGAGCGAGTGAACAAGAGAGAGAGAGAGAGAGAGAGACCGAGCGAGCGTACAAGAGAGAGAGAGAGAGAAAGCCAACGAGCGAGCGAGCGAGCGAACAAGAGAGAGAGAGAGAGAGAGAGAGAGCGAGCGTACAAGAGAGAGAGAGAGAGAAAGCCAACGAGCGAGCGAGCGAACAAGAGAGAGAGAGAGAGAGAGAGACCGAGCGAGCGTACAAGAGAGAGAGAGAGAGAAAGCCAACGAGCGAGCGAGCGAACAAGAGAGAGAGAGAGAGAGAGAGACCGAGCGAGCGTACAAGAGAGAGAGAGAGAGAAAGCCAACGAGCGAGCGAGCGAACAAGAGAGAGAGAGAGAGAGAGAGAGAGCGAGCGAGCGTACAAGAGAGAGAGAGAGAGAAAGCCAACGAGCGAGCGAGCGAACAAGAGAGAGAGAGAGAGAGAGAGAGACCGAGCGAGCGTACAAGAGAGAGAGAGAGAGAAAGCCAACGAGCGAGCGAGCGAACAAGAGAGAGAGAGAAAGAGAGAGAGCGAACGAGCGAGCGAGCGAACAAGAGAGAGAGAGAGAGAGAGAGAGAGAGAGAGAAATGTATCATCATAATATTCTGAGCTCGAGGCTAAGGGTGATACATGTTACCCTCCCTCTTGGACTACGGATTTTTATTCCTATTTTAATGTCTTCTTTATTTGCGTTTTATCTATTAATTTATTCTTTTTTATATCGTTTTGCTAATGTTTATTCCCGTTTTTAGATTTTGTTTCTCTTCTCTTTCTTGCTCTTTCTCTCTCTCTCTCTCTTTCTCTCTCTATCTATCTCTCTCTCTCTTTTTCTTAATTATCTACGTTTTTTTTTTCTCCCTTCTTCTTGTCCTTTATCTCTTCTAAATTTTTCGATTTTTTCCCATCTCCACGTTTCTTATTACTTCCTCCTACTTCTGCTCATCTTCGCATAACTTCTCATTAGCTTCCTTTTCGTCCTCTCTTACATATCTCCATTACTCTGTCTCCCCTCCTCCCATTCTTTCTTCTCCCTCTTCTCTCTCCCTCTCATCAAGCCCCTCTTCTCCTTCTTTCTCATCAAGTCCCTCTCCTTCCTCCTTTTTCATCACCTCCCTCTTCTCCCTCTTTCCCTTCTCTCTTTCTTTCGCATCATTCCCCTCTCCCACTTATTTCTTCCCTTCCTCCCCTCACCCCTTTCCCCTCTTTCATCCCTTTAATCTCCTCCCTGTCCCTTCCTCTCTCTCTCTCTCTCTCTCTCTCTCTCTCTCTCTCTCTCTCTCTCTCTCTCTCTCTCTCTCTCTCTCTCTCTCTCTCTCTCTCCCTGCCCCTCCCCCCTCCCCCCTTCCCCTCCTTCTTCCACTCTCTCTCTTTCCCTGCCCCTCCCCCTCCCCCTCCTTCTTCCACTCTCTCTCTCTCTCCCTGCCCTTACTCCCCCCTCCCACCTACCCATACCTTACCCCTACCCCGTCCATCCCCTCTTTCCGCTCTGCCTCTCCCTGCCTCTACACTCACTTCCCCCCTCCCCCCAACCCCCCACCCCCACCCCTCGTCATATCGACCGGGCCTGCCTCTCTGTTCCAACAAAGTGACAAACAGCTTCAAATAACACCGAAGTTCCTTGAGGTTACTGGCGACGTCAAACTCAGCGTTGGCATGCATGTGTCAGGCCGGGAACGTGTTTTCGTCTGGGGGTCTTTTTCTCCCCTGTTCATACTCTTTTTTTTCTCTCTCTCTCTCTCTTTCTTTTTATGGAGGAGGATGGGTTTTTTGGTTGTCTCTCTCGGATTATCTTTTTATTTTACTTCTTTCTCTCTTTTTTTTATCTTTCTCTCTCTCTTTTTTTAATCTTTCTGTTGTCTCTCACTCTCTCTCTCCCTCTCTCTCTTTCTCTATCTCTCTCTCTCACACACCTAAACTCACCCACACAAAGACACACATACACACACACAAACACACACGCAAACATACACATACACACAGACACAATCCCCCCCCACACACACACACACACAAACACACACACACACATACACACGCGCCCCCAAACCCCCACCCCTGCCCTTCCCCCTCCTACAAACACCCACACACACACGAACAAACACGCAGGACCCCTCGCTGTCCGCCGAGTCCTTCCCACGGAATAAGTGGCTCGGAAGGATCCGCCGTGGCACCTCGTTCGGGGTCGCCTTGCCTCCTTGACCTGGCGTGACACGACGACCCTTCTGCGTGGTGGTGTAGGGGGTGCTGTAGCTTTATCATTATATATTATATAATATATATATATATACATATATATATATATATGTATCTATATATGTAAAACATATATATATATATATATATATATATATATATATATATATATATATATATATATATATATATATATATATATATATATATATATATATATATATGTATCTATATATATATATATATATATATATATATATATATATGTATGTATACATATATATCTTTCTCTCTCTCTCTCTTTCTGTACACACACATGTGCACAAACACACACACACACACACACACACACACACACACACACACACACACACACACACATATGTGTATATATATATATATTTATATATATACATATACATATACATAAAGAAAAGAGAAAGAGAAAAGGGGGGGGGAGGCAGACAGATAGGTAAAAGGATGTTTTGACACTGTGTCGATACAACCTCTACATACTGCCAAATATTTGTCAAGCAGCCGATGCCTGTGAATTCCTTCTTCAAGGCTCGATGTTTATCTTTTTTTTCTTATCTATGAACAAATGTGATAATAATAATACTATATTGATTATTTTTGTTGTTAGAATGATAATGATTATGAATATTATGATCAGGAAGATGGTAATGATATGGTGATAATAATAGTCGTGATTGTGATAGTATGAATAACAATAATTATCATAATTATCATCAGGTAATAATGATCGTAACAATAATAATGATAATGATCATAATTCTGATAATGATAAGAATAACTACAACTATGATAATAAGAATAATGACAATGATAATGATTATAATAGTAATAAAAATAATAGTGATACGATAATGATAACATTGATAAAAATCGTTCTTATAACAATGATAATTATAATTTTGATAATGAATATAACAGTAATAATAGCAATGATGTTAATAATAATTGTAACAATGATGGTAATGAAAACAATAGCGATAATGATGATAACGGTAATGATACCAAGGCTACTTTTGATCGAAAGATGACAATAAACATCGTAATAGTAATTATGATAATGATAACAACAATAATAATAACGATAATAGAAATGATGATAATAATAATAATAATAGTAATAATAATAATAATAATGATATCAGTGATAATAAGCATGATATTAAAGTTGATGATGATAATGGTAGTAATAATAATGATTGTGATAATGATGATAATGGCATTTATAGTGACAATAACGATAATGATTATAATTTTGATGATGCTAATAGTGTCAATGATGATAATAATAATGACAATAATAATATTAACAAGAATGATAATGATAAAGAGGGTATTGAAAATAATAACGACAATAATGATAATGATAATTGCAATGATAATAAACTATTGTGATAATAATAATGATGATAATGATAGTCATCTTAATAATCAAAATAATTATAGCAATCATAATGATAGTACAGTGTAGTAATAACAACAATAATAAAGAAAGTAATAATATTAAGAAAATCAATAGAAATAACGAAAAGTATAATAACAAAATTATATTAATAACTATAACAATAATAGCATTAATGAAGATGATGATAATGACAATAATGATAATGACAATGAGGATGGTTATAATAAGGATAGCAATGATCATGATAAGAATAATAAGAATTGTTATCATAATAATGTTAATGAAAATGATGAGAGGAATGAGTGTAATAATAAAGATGATGATAACAATGATAATAATGATACTTATTAAAATAATGACAATTATAGTCATAATAAGAAAGAAGGATAATTAATGATAAAATTTGTATTCCTAATAATGGTAACAATAATGATGATTATGATGATATTAATGATAGTAGTAGTAGTAATGATAATGATAATAA
>NW_028234442.1:15472508-15477508 GCF_977035675.1 Penaeus japonicus
TGTCACGCCAGGAAGAGTTGCGTATCATCTTATCCCTAAGATATAGATATTACTGTATGTTGGCACGAAAATATCGGTTCTCCGCTTGTTGCAAGAATAGTTGTTTTCTTGCCGAGTCATTTGCTGGATAAAAGAGAGGAAAATTGGAAGAAACACAGCTGATGAAGTTATGCTTTTTTGCTTTATATATATGTATATATATATATATATATATATATATATATATATATATAAATATATATATATATATACATATATATATGCACATATATGTATTTATATATATATATATATATATATATATATATATATATATATATATATATATTTATATATATATATATATATTATATGCACATATATGTATTTATATATATATATATGTATATTATATGTATATATATATATTTATATATATATATATATATATATATATATATATATATATATATAATGTTAGTAATAATAAAAAACTACTACAGGAAAACGCTCATACGCACACACATATATATATACACATACATGCATATATATATAATATATATAATATATATATATACATATATATATATACATATATATTCTCTCTCTCTCTCTCTCTCTCTTTATTTCTTTCTTTTTTTTCTTTTTTTTACTTACCTACAATTATCAAACAATTGAACATTTCTTACATTCAGTTAGAATGTTGGAATATTCTTTGATAGATTCATGATATTTTGTGTGTGTGCGAGCGAGAGTAATCATTCGCGTGAGTGTGTGTAATTATTTGTATGCGTGTCTGTGTATGTATGTGTGTGTGTGATTGTGTGTGTTTATGTGTGTGTGTGTGTGTGTGTGTGTGTGTGTGTGCTTGTGTGTCTGTGCGTGTGTGTGTGTGCGTGTGTGTGTTTGTGTGTGTCTGTGCGTGTGTGTGTGTGTATGTGTGTATGAGCGTGTATGAGTGTGTGTGTGTTTAATTGTGCACGCATGAACGTGTGCGTGTTCAGTTAAATGCTAACTAAAGTACCGGTTAGTTGATTCACATGCGAAGTAAAATCATTGTCGACATCTAGTGCCTCACTCACTCAAGCAGTCGTGTGCTTCAGAGGAAACAATTGCTCCGTGGTAGCGAAAGGACCTCTTCAGTCGATATTCTAGAATAATGGGAGGAAAGCAGTGTTTTTTTTTTTTTTTTTTTTTTTTTTTTTTTTTTTTTTTTTTTTTTTTTTTTGAGTTATGTAAAGGTATTGTAACTCGGTTTGTATAATGCGTGCAGCACTTCACTCGCCCTGTAATTTTCTTGCAATTATTGATTATAGCGCTCTAGTTTCGCGATGAACGCGTTTATGTTTTGTTATTAGATTTTTTTTTTTCATATTTTATATGTATTTTTATTTTCCTTTCTATATATATATATATATATATATATATATATATATATATATATATATATATATTTACCATCTGAGTATTTATTTCCATCGTTCGTAATCTTTTATGGTCTTTGACTTTGAAATACCTTTTAACTAGATTCTCACCAATATATACACATATATGTGTATATATTTACATAAATATATATATATATATATATATATATATATATATATATATATATATGTATATATATATTTATATATATATATATATATGTGTGTGTGTGTGTACATACATATACGTACATATGAATATATATATATGTATATATATATATATATATATATATATATATATATATCTACATACAGACATACATACATACTTACATACATATATATATATATATATATATATATATATATATATATATATATATATATATATATATAGAGAGAGAGAGAGAGAGAGAGAGAGAGAGAGAGAGAGAGAGAGAGAGAGAGAGAGAGAGAGAGATTACCCTCATCATTATCACTACCATTATTATCAATGTCTTTCTAGTATTGCTATTTAAATTATAATTTTCACCATTACCATTGCTTTTATTGTTTTCATTTTCATTATCATTATTAGCATTGCTGTTGCTATCATTATAGTTATTATTATTGTCATTGGTCTTATCATCGCCATTATTATTGCTATTATCACTATTTTCATTATCATCATTATCATCATTATTATTGTTATCATTATTATTATTGTATCATTATCTTGGTTACCACTATTATAATCATCATTATCATTACTATAATTTTCGTCATTATTACTCCTATCATAATTATCATTATCATTACTATCATCAATTGTTTTCACTACCATTATTCTTATTATCATTATCGTTATTATCATTATTATTACTATCATTATTGTTATAATTGTTATCATTATCATTATATATATATGTTTATCATTGTCATTATTATCAATATCAGCATCACCATAATTGTTACTAGCATTATCATTATCAACATTAACACCATTATGATCATCAATATGAATATTGTTATTATCCTCAGTATCATTCTAATCATCATTGGTACTATAATTTCTATAATGATGATTATCATTAGTAATATAGATATCAATATTAAAATTAGTATCAAATACAGTTGTAGTAAGAGTAGTAACAACAGCCGTTGTAGTAGTAGTAGTAGTAGCGAACAAGTGGTCACTTAGAATCACTTATGAAATTGGGCCAATGAGAGAAAGTGTGACAAGGTATACTGTTATATGCTTGCTTTAGACTAAAGTGGAGACGTAGGCATGGATATAAGGAGAAGATTGGAGACATTATATATATATATATATATATATGTGTGTGTGTGTGTGTGTGTGTGTGTGTGTGTGTGTGTGTGTGTGTGTAGTATAGTAATAATAGTAGTTGCGCTAGTAGTAGTAGTCATCATCATTGTCAAGTTAATATGATTACTGTTATTGATATCAACTGATGAGTCAAGCGAGAATATAATGGATTAAAATAGTAAGGTGCGCTTATGGAATCTTAATAATTCATATGGATATATATTGTATCATTATAGTGCACATTCTAATATACGAAGATTTGCAATTTAAAATGAATAATGCCTAAAAATATATATATTTGGAATATCTTAATGAGAATGTACCGTAAATTTATTATTTTCATAGTAACTGTTATTTTCTGGATGTGAGTTCATGTGTGAGTGTGTGTGTGTGTGTGTGTGTGTGTGTGTGTGTGTGTGTGTGTGTGTGTGTGTGTGTGTGTGTGCGTGTGTTTGTGCGTGTGTGCGTGTGTACGTATTAGTCTATATACATATAGTAGCTTAAAAAAAGAGAGAAAAAACAACTAAAATAGCTCCAACTGGTACCAAACCCCCTCCATCCCCAAAACAAATAAATAAACAGACAGAGTGATAAATAAAGCATAATATAAAAGCCAAGAACAGACACATCTCCGTCCCCAGTACAGTGAAAGAAATTGCAGTTGGGATTAACCCTTTATCAGCGGCTGTCACACCCTGGACACGCAGAGACAGGCCGGACGTTTGGGGGGAAATTGTTTTATGAAGATAGCGGATATGGTGAAGTATAACGGGAAACATATTAGAAAAAAAAAATAGAAAATTAAAAACGATAGATTATAAAATGACGATTCTCTTTTCTAAGGAAATTATGTGAAGATATATTTATATATATATATATATATATACATACACATACACACACACACACGCGCACACACACACACACACACACATATATATATATATATATATATATATGTATATATATATATATATATATATATATATATATATATATACATATATATATGTATATATATATATATATATATATATATATATATATATATATATATATATATATATATATATATATATGGGCAAACTGAGAAAGAACAACAGCTGGCGAAAAAGAACATATGCATTGGCACTTGGAACGTAAGATCACTAAAAGATGAGGGAAAACTAGAAGTGTTGGTAAATGAGATCTCTACCATCTCTTGGAATGTTTTGGGAGTTTCAGAACTTAGATGGACTGGCATTGGAGAAACGAGCACAGAAGATGGACACAAGTTGTGGTACAGCGGTGCCGAGATAAAACATGTAAGAGGCGTAGGAGTGCTGGTTGAAAAAGAAACAGCAAAGTCAGTGATCGAATGTACACCTGTATCTGACAGAATAATTGCAATTAGACTAAAAGGAAAGCCCCGCAATATGACAATCATTTAGATACATGCACCAACATCAGACAGCGAGGACGAAGAGATTGAACGGTTCTACCAAGATCTAGAACAAACCATCAAAGAGAAAGCAAAGAAAGATATTCTTGTAATACAAGGGGATTGGAATGCTAAGATCGGATATAAGGAAAGCACTGGATGGGAAGGAACTATTGGAGATTTTGGAGTAGGAACAAGAAATGAAAGAGGTATAATGCTACTAGAATTTGCCAAAAGACATTACTTAGTTGTGGCTAATACTCTCCATAATCATAAACTATCGAGAAGAACAACGTGGCATTCACCAGATGGAGTCACACATAATCAAATAGATTATATTCTTGTGGACAGAAGATTCCAAACTGGAATAAACAGACCCAAAACGAGAACTTAAAAAAAAAACGGATATTGGTAGTGATCACGACCTAGTTATGATGACATTCAGAATGCGACTCTCTAAAGAGAAGAAGGTTTCGCAGAGACGCACAAAGTTTGACTTGGAAAAGCTGAAAGACAGGGAAGTAGCAGAAAAGTATAGAAGTGAACTGGCGGGGAGATTTGCACCACTCTTGTTGCTCACAAATGAAGAACCACAGCAGCTCTGTGACCAGTTCACTGACATAACTTACAACACAGCAAATGAGATTTTAGGAAACGCCAAACCAATTAAAAGACCATGGATAACACCAGAAATCCTACAAAAGTGTGAAGTAAGAAGAGAACTAAAGAAAAATAGATTTACCAACAATGAAAGTCTGGGCCAGTATAGAAAGGCAAACAAGGAGGTAAAAAGAGCTATCATCAAAGCAAAAGATAATTGGGTTGAAAAACAAGCTGAGGATATTGAACAAAACTTAGCAGT
>NW_028234442.1:15525870-15528370 GCF_977035675.1 Penaeus japonicus
ATATATATATATATATATATATATATATATATATATATATATATATATATATATACATATCATCATCATCATCAGCCTGTATCAATCCACTGCAGGACGTAGGCCTCTCTCAATCTTTTCCAGTCATTCCGGTCTTGTGTCCTCTGATTCTAGTTTACTCCTGCGAATTTTGCTATTTCATCCCGCCATCTAGTCATTGGTCTTGCCCTGGGTCTCTTTGTGTCGTGTATTACCCATTCTGTTGTTTTCTTTGTCCATCTGTTGTCCTGTCTCCGATATATGTGTCCAGCCCACTGCCACTTTTTCTTCTTGATGCTCTTGAGTATATCCTCTACTTTTGTTTTCTGCCTGATCCATGTGGCCCTTTTCTAACTCCTAGCATAAGCCTTTCCATTCCTCTTTGGGCGCTTACTAGTTTCCTCTCTAGTGCCTTGGTCGTAGTCCATGTCTCTGATCCACATGTCATGACGGGGAGGACGCATTGGTCAAAAATCTTTCTCTTTAGACATAGTGGCAGACGACTTCGTAATATATCACTATGTTTACCGAAGGCACTCCAACCTAGCCTGATTCGCCGTTTTATCTCGGCTTCGCAGGATGTACTCGACTGAATGAGTTGCCCTAGGTATACATACTCGTTCACTGCTTCTAGTACCTCGCCCTGTATTTGTATTTGCTGGGGTTCGACTGTTGAACATGACTTTAGTCTTTTTCATGTTCATTTTAAGGCCAATCTTCAGACTTTCCTTATTTAAATCGCTTATTAATTGTTGTAGTTCATCTGCTGACTCACCGAAAAGAACAATGTCATCTGCAAATCTTAGATTGTTTAAGTGCTCATTCTCTATTTTAATCCTTCTCTCTTTCCAATCTAACTTCTTGAATACTTCCTCCAAGCAGGCTGTAAACAGCTTCGGTGAGATGGTGTCGCCCTGCCTAACACCCTTTTTTATTGGTATTTTATTGGTTTCTGCGTGTATTTTGATGGTCGCTGTACCATCTATATATATATCCTCTAATAATCTGCAGTAGATTTCCTCTACTCCTTGATTACGAATTGCATCCAGTACTGCAGATATCTATACCGAGTCGAATGCTTTTTCATAATCTACGAATGCCATACACAGGGGCTTCCTATATTCGTTTGTTTTCTCTCTTATTTGAGCTAGTGTGTGGATATGGTCTGTAGTTGAGAATCCACTGTGGAACCCCGCCTGTTCCCTGTTCCCTGTTGTTTTGAATCTAATGTATCAGTGATATGGGCTGTGATGATTTTTGTGAACAGTTTATAGATTGCTAAAAGGAGGCTTATAGGTCGGTAATTCTTTAAGTCTTTTGTGTCTCCCTTTTTGTGTATTAGAATTATTATTGCGTTTTTCCAGGCCTTCGGAATTTTACCGACGCCTAGACATCTGTTATAAAGACTGGCCAGCTTTACTGCCGCAATCTCTCCTGCATCTTGAATAAGATCTACACTAATTCCGTCTTCTCCTGGTGTTTTTCCTCTTTTCATGCTTTTTAGTGCCCTATTTACTTCATCTACCGTGATGTTTGGAACATCTCCAATTGTTGTGTTTGTCTCTGTATGTGGTTGGTCGTTTGAGTGGTATAGGTTGCGATAGAAGTCTTCTATTACTTTGATAATTTCATTTTTATTGTATGTCGCCTCTCCGTTGGGTTTCTTTACTGCATACATTTGGTTTTTCCCTATTCCGAGCCTCCTCTTTGTTGCCTTAAGGCTGGTGCCGGCAAGCAGAGCTTCGTTTATTTTTCGTATGATAAATTTGCGTACATCCTCTTTCTTCTTCTTGTTTATCGTCTTAGTCAGCTCTGTTGATTCTATCTCGTCTCTGAATGATGTTATTTTCATGTCCCTACACTGTTTCATAAGCTCTTTTGTCTCTACCGAAAGTTTACTGAACCTTTCTTTTTCGTCTTTACCCCCTATTTCAAGTGCAGCTTCTCACTGAATTGGTCATTCATTTGGTCTATGTCAAGATCTTCTTCGAGAGCTGAGTATTTGTTTCGGATGTTGATACTGAACTCCGTCGCCCTATTCTTAATGTTGGTTAGATTAACGAGAGGCTTCTGTATGAGCTTGTTTCGTTCCCTTCTTAGCTGTAACTTAACTCTACTCCTGACCAGTCTATGGTCGCTACCGACATTTACTTTATTGATAACGGTTACGTCTTGAACGATGTCACGCCTATTGGTGATTATGAAGTCAATTTCGTTTTTAATGCCGGATGGTGATTTCCATGTCCATTTCCTCCCGGGTCTCTTTTCGAAGAATGTATTCATAATTTTAAGGGATCGAGCTTCGGCGAATTCTATCAGCCTTTGCCCTCTCTCATTTCTGGTGCCTATTCCATGTTTCCCAACCGATATTTCTCCATCTTCCCTTATTCCTATCTTGGCATTAAAATCCCCCATAATCATGGTAAAATGGGTTTTTGCTCTATCGGTAGCTGCTTGCACATCTTCATAGAAGCTCTCTATC
>NW_028234442.1:15550870-15558370 GCF_977035675.1 Penaeus japonicus
TAAAGATTTTTAACATGAAATACAATAAAGAACTACGCGTTGAAGAATGATATCGTGTGTTATCACATGAGTTATGCATTTATATATTTTGATCGTGGGTGTTTGTTGAAAGAAAAGGAAGTGATATCGTGTATTTTGAGCTTCCGCGATATTTCATTTAAATATCGTGTCACATTTTCAGCAGAACAATTATAAGAATTTTGTTGAATTTCCACGGGGAATAATTTATTTTATTATTAGAAGAGATATTCTTGGCATTTGCTAAATTTGTATTTTTCTTCTTTAAGATTAAGCGATGTCCGAAAATACGCCACTAGCAAATTTTATTTTAGAATTAAGTCATACGCTATGAATTATTCTTAGGATGTTTATTTTCTTCTGTGTAATTTCCATGAAATAAATGGTAGAACATCGTGGTCAGTGCTTATGATATATATTTGTGTGTGTGTGTGTGTGTGTTTATCTATACAGTATATATATATATATATACATATATATATACATATATATATATATATATATATATATATATATGTATGTATATATATACATATATATATCTATATATATGTATATTCATATATATATATATATATATATATATATATATATATATATATGTATATATGTATATATATTTATATTTATATATATATATATATATATATAATATATATATATATGTGCATATATATATATATATATATATATATATATATATATATACATATATATACATGGATATATATATATATGTATATATATACATATGTATATATATATATATATATATATATATATGTATATATATATATATATATATATATACATATATATATATATATATATATGTGTGTGTGTGTGTGTGTGTGTGTGTGCATATACACCTATATCTATCTATCTATCTATACACACACACACCACTCATACTTGAGTAATGACACACAATCCCTGTAAGAACTCGATGGCATTTGCTCAGAAATTCAACTACAAACCCAGATAACCTGAGGACACTACACAAGATGGAATTGATATGGACGCGGCATTTATATAGATATGTAACATACTTCCCTTATCCTGAGCCTTATTATCGAGTTATTGTTAAAAAACAAAATTATCTCTTACGTAAATGATATAGTATTGTATGTCCCATTATCAAAACAGGGTTGCAAGTGCCGCTGCTTTGGATAGAGATCGTCGACGTCTGATCAGTTATGTCAGTTATGTTAATTAATATGACATTGAGTATCTTTTAGAGTCTCGAATTATATCTTGCTCAATCTTGCTCTATCTTGCTTGCTTATCTACAAATACTCTGAGATTTATTGATTGTGCTCTGAAACCTGTACACCGCCGTATTGAACATATTTCTAAATACTTCGTCCCACCTATTCATAAATTCTGCAACACGAAGGGAAATTGCACAGATCAATCGGACATAGATTTAACATACACAAGACCAGGGCAAACATTTCTTATCATATCTCTCTTCGTCAGTCCTTTATCACCCTATTCATACTGTAGATTTTCATCCCTTTTTCCATCTTTATTTTTTCTTCACCTTAAAATTTTATCCTAACGCCAAGGACCAGGTTTTTAACGGCTCTTCTCCTGTGTTTTACGTTATTACTTGCTTTATTATATTTCCGTATGTCGTATACATTGTTTTTTTTTTCTGTTCGCGTACTTGGAACTTATCGAGAGGCTTATGTTGTAATGACATCTTTAATATCATTGGTGTTTGTGTCTTCTTCCTCATCATCATCATTGGCATTCTTCTTCTTTTTATTATTACTATTTCTATCATTGTTGTTTTTATCAACGTTATGATTATGATAATAATCATTATCATTATCATATTTGTTATCATTATTGTTACCATTATCCTCACTATTGTTATTATCATTATCATTATTAATCTTTATTATCATTACTATTATTATTATCATTATCATCATCATAATCATTATTATTTTTATCATTATCATTATTATTTTTATTATTATCATTATATTTTTTTATTATTGTCGTTATTATTCCTATTACTGTTGTTTTGATATTACTGTTGCAATCATTATAACAGAGATGATTATGATATATAATCAATCTGATAATACTGCTACTGCTACATTATTATCACCAGCAGTAGTAATAATAAGCAGTAGTTATAATTATCATTATTACCGTTAGGATCATCATACTCATTATCAGTATTATTACTACCCGCATTATAATAACCTTAATAGTAATGAACATCATTACTGATGAGGAGAAACATCGACAACTGAGAAAAGAAGACATACAAAAAGTTTACCAATAGGAAAAAATTTGAAATACGATAGTAGTTAAGAATATAAAAAGATCATTTAAATGTTGTAAAATATGCCATCTTTGAATAAAAAAATCATGATTAGTCCGCCGAAAAGGAATATAAAAAAAATGTTTGCCTCAACTATTAAAGTTTACAATAATATCCAACTGGACCGTAAGCTTTAGCAACTTGCAACTTGCTCCTGAACTTTAAAATGGCAGGAACAAAGCATCTTGCATAATGCCAGGTACGATGATGTACAGGTGTCAGAGCAGAGCCATTCATCCTCAGAAAATATTTAGTGACTCAAAGAGGATTATAGCGTGACGGAAGAAGAGAATATGAAGGATGATCAAATTTATTATATGTTTTGCATGATTGACAGGGTTTCCATCAGACGTCGATGGTTTAAGTCAAGAGTAAAGTTAGGTAGCGAAAAATTAGATGCATTGAATGTCTTGTAAAAGCAAATTAAAGTGACAGTCAGCTGAAGACATCCAGACTTGTAGCCCGTATTGAAAATGTAGCAGAATAAAAGAATAAAAAAAAAATGGAACAGTCGTGTCACAGGTGCAACAAATGACGGCATGTTTTGTAGGTGTTTCGCAAAAGTCAGCTAAGGATCTAATGTGACACCCAGCAGCTTTAGATATTCAACATTTTGTATTCTATCATCCAAATAAGTCAGGATGGGGGAGAAAAAAAGGTGCAAGCTAAAAATGATGGGGTTGGTTTTCTTAACATTGAACCTAATACCCCATACATAACACCAATCGACGCCTTTTTTTTATTATTACTATCAGTGTTATTGTTGTTATTTTTACTGTTTTTAATGTCATTGCGATATTACTAGCATCATTATGATTATGATTACTAATGTTGTTATAGTAATTATTATAATTATCACTATTCTTATTAGTATAACAGCTAGAAATATTTCTGTTACCATTGATAGTATCAATAGTAGTAATATTATTGCTATTACTGTTATTAGTTGCAGTTCATTTATCATTATTACTATTATCATAATTATTGCTATTACTATTGTTATTATCATCATTATTACTAAACATCATTGTCATTATTAATTTCATTACTGTCATTATTACTAGTAGTAGTAATAGCATTGTCATATTTACCATCATTATTATCATTATCATCATCACTATTTTTACCATTATCCTTACTATTGATACTATCGTTATTATTATCCTCATTAGTAGTAATAATGGTAATACCAGCCGTTTAAATATGATCATTACCTATCATCATCATTACCACATTATCCATATAATCTCCTCACCACTATAGTCATCCCTATTTCTCTCTAAATATGCATATTTTCCATCTCATTTGGAATTTTGACAAATAAAATCATCTCGGCTTCTATGCCATGGTATCTGCGTCACAAAGATCCCCTAGCCAGCGAGGCAAAAAATACAGTACCGCAGAATATCCTCGGGAGATCGAAATAATGACGGTAATGCGATATCCTGTGTCACGTTTATAGGGAGCTTCGTGTGGGTTCCTGATCGTATCCCACTGGATGGCACTGCTACAATAGATCAAAAAGAGAGAAACCCGTATGGTTAAAACAAACACATGCTTTACAAGTCTGTGCATACATTTGTGTGTGTATGTATATAAGTGTATATATATATATATATATATATATATATATATATATATATATATATATATATATATATATATATATATATATATATATATATACAAACATATATGTATATATATGTGTGTGTGTGTGTGTGTGTGCGTTTGTGTGTGTGTTTGTGTACATATATATATATAATATATATATATGTATATATATATATAATATATATATAAATACATATATATAATATATATATATTATATAATATGTATATATATATATAATATATATATACATATAATATATATATATATATATATATATATATTTATATATATATACATATACATATATATACATATATACATATACATATATATACATATACATACATATACAGGTATATGTATATATATATATATATATATATATATATATATATATATATATATACATATATATATATACATACATACATATTAGCATACATACATACGTTTATAAATTATTTTCACTTGTTTGATAAGCCAAAATATTATCAAAATATTTCGTCAGTGCTCAGACCAATGAAATACATATTATACATATTCTCATCATGTTTGTGATATCATAAAATGCGTTTCAAAAGAAGTTAACATTACAACTGCTAATATTTAAACAAAATATAAATAGAAAATGGTTAAATGTGAGGAATGTCACGTGTAACTTTGGGGTAAAATTCAAACTATGCAATTAAGACATTCAAAAATTATTACGATTTATAAACAATCCCTGCATACAAGTATAATTCAAAATTTTCAAGTCTTCTTCTAGTGAAAGCTTAACTTCAAATAAAAAAATTGTCAAAACCTTTACGAAAGACACGTATATACACTGTCGATTCCCCGCAACTCTTTTTCCAATAATACATATCTATTTCGGAGCTTCGAAGCAAGATTGTTTCAAGTATGAATTGGTCGACAGCTCGTTGGGCAGTAAAGTAACATGTAGTTATTAAAAAAATAATAAATAAATAAAAATAAATAAATAAATAAAAATAGATCAATAGATAAAAATAAAATAGAATCATTATCGTCTTTATCACCCATCTGCACCGTTCTCAATCAGTTCCGATCTCTTAAACTTCATGAACCCCGAGAGAACCCTCCAAGAACTCCCACTCAGTTCCCATTCCAGCCACCGAGACGAGACGAGACGCTCGTCCTGAGTCTGGAAAGAGGAGACCAGCCCCTTGGATTTTACCTTCGCCTCGAGAACTGAGGAAAACGCTTCTGCCTCGAATTGCAGAAAATACGCAATAAAAAAAAAAAAAGGTTAGATAACATGAGATGAAACATAAATACCTACGTATTAGTAATTTTCAAGGAAGTGTAGATTCGTAGTTCATAAAGTCCTTAAGTTTAATAGTCTCATCACCTCATTATCTGATATTATTCCAGGGCGGGCAATCTACTCCTTATTACATCCCTTAAGCATCCTCAAGTTCATAATGGGAAGTCTGGAACAATATTCTAGTTCTCCGATACTCTTATTCGTCTATTCGTTTAAGTTGTAGATTGTGCTGGATGTCACAGTATGTTTGCATGAATATTGTAATATTTATAAGTCCATACATATGTATTTTGGACGGGTGCGCATGTGGGGGTTATCGCTTTTTATAATGATGATATTATGCTATGAGAAGAAAAAAAAAATGTGATGATATATAACCTCTAACAGATTAGATTGTGCATTAGAGGTCATTAGTAGCAACGGCTACGAGACACGACACCAAAAAGGCTCAGATTATTATAAAAGTTCAGTGTCTATCAAAGGTGCTGCGCTATCTAGCAAAATGTCATCTGATTAATATGATAGCAGTGTTAATGAGGATAGTTATGACGATGATGATAGAATAATAATAATGATAGTAATGATAGCAATAATAACAATGATAATGATGGCAATAATGATAATAACAAGCATAATGATAGCAATAATGATAATCCCAATGATGATAATAATTGAAATGAAATTATTGTAAATAATGATAACAATAATAATACTGATCATAATAAAAACAATGATGATAATAAAAAAAAATAAGAAGAATAAGAATAGAGAAATTATAAAAGCAACTGATAAACACTTACCAAATTTGGCTTTATACGAACACGTTGTTTCATCTTTATATGTCTAATATGCTCAGCGGGTTTCAAGTATAGATTCATTGTGTTCGTATCTTAAGTTAAGAGACTGGATCAGGGAAGTATGGCAATTTTTTTTCTTTCTTTCTTTTCTTTTCATTTCTTTTCTTCATCCTGTACCACTACAAAAAAAAGCAGACACCGGTGGTTTTTTGATAGTGGAAAAGGTCGTTATAGTGTAAAATGGAAGCATTGCAGGTATGCCATTAGCGACTATAATAATGAATCGTTTCTAAGCGGAACAAAACCCTAAAGTGTATCAGATTTTGTCTGTCGTTAACCTCAGTTCTGACCTTCACTGCCCCCCCCCCCTAATCCCCCTGCGAAAAATGATATTCAGAGGTCCATAACAATGTATGCTTTTGTCAAGAAACTAGACACATGGAGAGATGGAGAGAAAGAGAGAGAGGGAGAGAGATGGAGAGAGAGAGAGAAAGAGGAGGGGGAGAGAGAGAGAGAAAAAAAAAAAACATTGTAATCAGCCCCCTCCTATTACCATAACTAATTGTACCCTATTATTCTTGTTATCATTCCTATTATATCTAGAGGTTATTATTGTAATTATATGTATTATTGTTCTTTTGCTCATATGTGTATTACTCTTGTGTTCATACATTGTAACTATCAGTGTCTGTGTGTGTGTGTGTGTATATATATATAGATATATATATATATATATATATATATATATATATATATATATATATATATATATATATATATAAATATATGTATATATATACATAAATATATATATGTATACATATATATGTATATATATATATATATGTGTGTGTGTGTGTGTGTGTGTGTGTGTGGGTGTGTGTGTGTGTGTGTGTATGTGTATATATATATATATATATATATATATATATATATATATATATATATATATATTTATTATATTTAATGTTATTCTATTGTCATTCCATTCCCCTTCGTGGCGGGGCGGCATCCGCTCGCCTCACGGTCTTTCCTCAACCTTACCATATAAGGTGACGGCCTAAACTCCCCTCGTCGCTCGATCGCTTTGTCTACATCCTTTCCTATCTGACGTCACAGAAAACCTTTTTGGTGTAGACCTGCAATATAAGGCCTTTAGTCTTTAGTCTGACAATACCAGACGAAGCTCAGACGAGGTACTACCACTCTCTCTCTCTCGAAGTGTTACTCAACCAATCTGTACTACGAAGCTGCTCTGTGTAATAAACTCATGTTAAACTGAAGATTCGTCTGGCTTCAAACCCTCGTCACTCACCGTGCTTGCAGTGTCATCTTGACTCCTGTCGACCGCTAGACGGCTACTTTACAGAGAGAGAGAGAGAGAGAGAGAGAGAGAGAGAGAGAGAGAGAGAGAAAGAGAGAGAGAGAGGAAATGAGTATAC
>NW_028234442.1:15578370-15583370 GCF_977035675.1 Penaeus japonicus
TCCTTATTATTATCGTTGTCATTATAATCATTACTATTATCATTATCATTATCATGATCATAATTGATATGACTAAAGTTTGTATTTTGGTAAGAGGCGAAGCACAGCCTCGCTTAATGGATACCTTATCCAGAAGCTGTTGGAGATATCAGAAATCTTTTCAAATCTTGCTTACATGCTTCAAAGAATCGTATACTGATACAGCCTCGCAGGAGCAGATGAATTCATCGGCTGGAGCAGAAGAAAAAAACTGCGCGATATAAGCCTCTTTTCAAAAGAAATTTAATAATATCGTATTAGAGTCATTGGGGAAATCATCAATGTCTTTGGGGATGAGAAATGATACTAGATCCTTTTTATTCTTTTTTTTTTTCATTTTGGTTTGAAATATATGGTGTTTTTGTCTCCCGAATCGTTGGGTACTTTGCGTTTTTCTTTATCATTAATTGTAAAGATATTCTACTTCTTCTTTCGCCATTATGCTGTCCACTTGTCCTTCCGTATTGCATCCCGTTGAGCTCTTGCTTCGATCTCAATAGAAAGCATCAACAGAAGGAGAAGATCGGCAGGACGTCGTATCGAGAACACCTCCTGCAGGACAGCAGAAACATCACGACCTCCATCTGCAACAGTAGAGGCTCTGTGCGTCCCTCATGCACTCCTGCCAGGCCTCGTGCTCAACACAGACTTCCATGACATCAGCCTTTTTTTTGGGGGGGGGGGGGCGAGTTGCCTCCAACACTGTGTTTCTATTCCACCTTTAGTTCTGGCACCCTTCTATTTAGTCTTTCTCGCTTTCGGCTGCAAGTGAGGAAAAGGTTGTAGAGAGTGTGCCATCCTCTTGAAATTAGAAGAAAACCCTACCTCCTTAATAAGAAGACTCCAAGAGTTTTGCTGCTGCTGCTGGGTCCTCAGACCATACCTGAACTTTTCCGGCCACACAACCATCCAGATAGTCTTCACAGCATGAAGTCCTCTCAAGGTGTATCCCCAAATCCTCTTCTAACGACTTCTCTACCTCCATTGAATCCGTTCTGGCCTAGGAAGTTTCCATCACCTCAACTCTCTACAAAGATAACACCTCAAGATGGTTATATTCTTTATTTTAAGAATACACAGACCCATCACACCCTAAGTAACACTACCACACTAGCAAATGGAAAGATTAGTCGAAATAATTACAACCCACTTCCTAAGAAAACCGAGATGGTTCCTGGAAGGCAATCCTCATGGCTTTCCCATGACTCAGCTACTAGACCAGTGTCTAAACTAGGTTATTATGCGCTCTGGCAGGACCGTGGACGATTAAAGTTTTTGATGTTTATCTGCAGGTTGCAAAGATATAACTCATTTTATTGTGTGATTTGAGATAAAAGAGATAGAGCATGAACTATATCTCCCAGATATGCCACACCTATGTGTCCGTCAAACGAAATATTTGTAGTTTCTATATATCTCTCTCTCGTTCTTGTGCTCGCTTTTGTTCTTGCTCTAGGTAAAAAAAAAGTCTTTCTCTCTCTTTCTCTTTCTCTTTCTCTTTCTTTTTCTCTCTCTCTTCCACTTATTATGACAGACCTACTATGGCTATTTCCTCCACAATACGGCTTGGCATATACATAAAGAATCCAAAGTGATCGATGACAAATGTGACACATGTGTTAAATATCTCGTTCGATTACTTTTTATGGCAAAATATCGCCATTGGTAATGTATATAACCCACATGATAGTGAAGAGGTACCTAAACCTCCTGACAATATGATGCTTAGTGATACTGTATTATTATGTGGATACTTTGACCATTGGTAAAGACGGTAAGGTAAATTATGTCTATTTTCAGCACACAAGTGACCCCATATATCTATTACAACCTTTAAAAAAGACTCGTTACCTAGGGCGCAAATTATACATATTTGAGCAATCAGCATAACTTATTAAACATTCCAGAGGTCATCCCATTCTTAATTAGCGATCACTGGGCATTAATTATAACCCTACCTTTTGTAAAAGAGACCCACCCTAGCCACGCTTATGGTATGATTTTGCCATTAAATATCATGACAAGTTCAATTAAAGGATTACCATCTGGTATAAGGAGTTTACTACTATCAGTCTCGATCATTTTAATGAAACTCTATCAACAAGTTGACAATAATATCAATCAACCCCCACTTGCAATCTACTGTGATTCCTCCACTGATCTTCAAGGAGCAGCTAATTCATGACATTTCCTTTCGGGAAAGTATGCGAATTTCAGACTGGGCAAGTACAATTGATGCTGACTTAGTAGCCATATGCCATGCCGGAAAGAAAGGTAGTGGAAAAAAAAACTATATCACCTGTTTAACAGATTATGAAAATCAGGTATGGACTACAGGAAGGATGAAAAAGAATGGACATGGCACTATCTGGCATTACGAAAGTATTGCTGGAACATCAGATAAGCCCTATGAAATTTATAAAGGTTTATCACGGAAGCAGCAGGTTATACTAACCAAACTATGCGTAATCTATCAGTATACTATACAATATGTGCAGGATGCAGTTTTGGATGAAAAAATAGCCATATATCATCACTGCAAAATGTGCAAAACACCTAAATCAAATAGTCTCACTCACTATTTACGTTGCTGTACAAAACTGCATCCTATCGCTCGAGCAACAATAACTAAGAACATCATCACTTGTTGATTATAGACACTGTAATCTTGTCGTTTATATGATCAGTGATATTAAAAAGTACTGATCAGATAATACATGTAAATATTTTAAACAGTAGGATGCAGCCCCTAAGGCATGTAAAATTAATGTGTGAATAAGCCTTTTACTTAACAGAAGTTCAGCCTGTTTTGATAGATGCTTTGACCTTTTTCCCAGGCTTTTCTCTCTCTCTCTCTCTCTTTCTTGCTGATTCTCATTATTTCTTAATAATTTTCTCTCTATTTCTCGCCTATTCTCTCTCATTCTTGCTTATTCTCTCTCTCTCACTTTATCTTATCTTTTGCTGATTCCATCTCTCTCTTTCTCGACTATTCTCGATATTCTCGTTCATTCTTACTTTCTTTCTCCTTCTCTCTCTCTCTTTCTCTCTCTCTCTCTCTCTCTCTCTCTCTCTCTCTCTCTCTCTCTCTCTCTCTCTCTCTCTCTCTCTCTCTCTCTCTCTCTCTCTTCTTCTCTCTCTCTCCTCTCTCTCTCTCTCTCTCTCTCTCTCTCTCTCTCTCTCTCTCTCTCTCTCTCTCTCTCTCTCTCTCTCTCTCTCTCTCCAGTTTCTTTCTTGACACAAACGCACATTATCGAACCAGAGGTACAGGGAAGAGCATCAGTGTTTGATGAAAGGATTAAAAGGGGGCAGTGAAGGTCAGAGTGGATCTGATACTTCCGACCTTGCGCCTAGAGCACCACTACCTGGCGTACGGATAACTGCCCTGGTGTATTTATATAAAAAAATGATAAGTTCAAATGTATTTTACCTGCATAACTTTTTGACATATTATTTTCTTTTCGGATGGCCTACTCAAGAGAACTGTGGCAAAGGTAAAACCCATGTATTTACCTATCCTTATGTAATATGTAATATCAGTGCAGACCAGTATAATATCATAAACAAAAGACAAAAGAAAATGGACATGGAATATATTTAGTATGCATCTATATCCATAAAAAGTTAAATACTAGCAGAACTACTAAATCCTTCTCTTGGATGGAATGTAAAATGCCTTGTTGTCGTAGTTCTAGAAAACTGTAAACTATTGACATTCAATATCTATCGTCCTCCAAGAGAAACTGTAGTGATACACTTAGATAAAATCTTTTCAGCCTTGAGTGATGCTCTCTCTATTTTATACAACCCAGTCTGGAATGATCCTGCTTCCTCTTCTGCAAATAAGACATGTATATCTGGTCGACACCTAACCCAACTCTTATAAAATTGTCCAGGGACTTCTTTACTCAATTCAGATGTTCTTTGACCTCACTTTGGTGTCAACTAAACTATTCCCAAGGGCAAAATGGATTATTTACACATTCCTTTCATCTGATCACCTCGCATTATTCACATAACTAAACATTCAACGGCAACTGCCTCCAATCAACTTTCGTTGCGATATAAAAGGACCAACTGGAATTAATTCACTAACCACCAATGGGCTTCAACCTGAACACATGTAATCTGTCATTCTCAAGCACAAGAAATTGTAATCTGTCATTCTCAAGCACAAGAAGTTACATATGACCTCATACTTACATGCAAAGAAAGAAGTAACTCAAACCACCGACCAATATTTGGCTGCAACAGATGTTCCTTTCTGCAATTAGGAAATCAGATTATCTATCAAAACCAGCAAAGACACTGCTCCAGGAATAGCCAAGATTACCTATTCTATATTCAACTACTCTAGGGCACAAGATGTCCATGTTTTACAATCTCTTCATATCATATCTCATAAATCTGTCCGACTTCTTAAAAGCTGAAAAAAGGGGCAGACGTTCAAACCATTCATAAGGCAGGACAGACTAAATCCCTACTTTCCTCCCTCAGTAAAACCATGAAGCGGACTGTGATTGCAAGATTATCATTCCTAATTTCTCACCTACACCCTCTCATCTTTGTCTACTCTAAAGACCTAGGAATTAAAAATAATCTGATTTCTATTTACATTTTCATGGACGAGAAAGAATGTATAGCAGTAATCTTTGAGCCCAAAAAAGCATGAAGTATACTTAGCATTCTCGCCTCCAGAGGTGCAACGATTACCTCATCAACAGAAAGGCATAAGGCAAGTTCCAGGGACATTTGTCAGTTTCTTGATTTAGAAAATGGCACCCCCAAGGAGTCATGCTAAGTCCATTCCTATTCAGTGTGCTCATAGCCAAACTACTTTCTATAATCCTGCCATTCAGTGCGCCTATGCTTGCCTACTCCGATGATTTACTGTTTATAGCCACTGGTGACATTAGGTTTGTCGATGTTCAATAAGCACTCCACCTCCCGGTCAGCAAGTG
>NW_028234442.1:15590870-15593370 GCF_977035675.1 Penaeus japonicus
CAAAATCCCCTTTCTGTGAAATAGGCTGTTACACACTGCCATGTGCTTGTGGCTATTCGATTCCCATCCAGAATAAACCTTGACCAGGTGTCATTCAGGTAGCACTTCTTTATGTAGGCCTTTGACCTAAGTTCCTAACATCTAGCATTCTTTATAACTTGTCCCAGATCAATAGAATCATCTAAAATTCTCCGTAATTTAAACTCCTCAATTCTAAAGCCTGGTTTAACTCCATCCCAAACTTGAGCAACAACAAAAACCATTATGTAAGTAGCACTATCTCAGAATTTATCCAGGATCCAGAGTGCCGCTTTTTAAGGCACCAGATTGGAAGTGGTAGGATCCAGAGTGCCAGGGTACAGCACTGTTTTTTCCTAAGGCACCAAGTTCGAGAGTGACAGGTTCCAGGAAAGTGCCGCTTTTCCAGTGCTCTATGTTGGTGCCTGGCCCTGGAACCCAATCCTTTTATTTCATATAGGAACACCATTAATCCCCTATAGTTTGTTTTCTCTTAAAGCCTTAAACATAGTTTTAAATCCGTTTTTGTTTCGATTCATTCTGTATCTAAACAATTAAAGTCCTTCTATAGATAGTTAACATACTTAATATTCCACACTTAAAATATAAAAATGCTGTAATACTTTTGTGTGATGCATATGACAGAATTCGACCCACATATCACATCACATTCTATAAATAACTTCTTCCCTGAGGACATAACAAAAGTGATCTTCCAATGTGGGCGAATGTCAACTAAACTCAGGTATCATCTGCCAGAGACGATACTGCCTCTTGGAAGTGTGTAAGTGTGTAAGTGGGAGGAGAGAGGAAAAATATTCAAGCCTTTTTCATAACTTATCCATTACTCAATATTTTGATATACCTATGAATATGCTTATAGGATCTGTGGAATCTAAGAAATCCCCTGAATTCAAATCTAATTGGTGATAAGTCATCTTACCTTAAATATTAGCGAAGAAAAATCATATACATTTTACCGTTTGAACGCTAGGAGAGGGGAAGCTGGCGGCTATGTATTATTGGAATTCAGAGAAGCTTGTTATTGTTCCATACGTAAAAAAAAAAATCATACAAGTACAAATAAATATCGCCTTAGTTATAATGGGAGATTACAGCAGAAAATCTGATTAAACTGCACAATAGCACATTATTTAAAAGAGCATATAGGTACTTTTAATTCTTGACTACACGCACCTACATCAAATATCAATGGTGATCTATGTTAAGTTTCTACCTTCTTATGGATATATTTGGTACACATTTTATATAACTTAGCCTGTCTACCTTAAAACTATTTAAAGATTAGTAAATCCGATTTTAAAATATTGTGCCAAGAGATGAATTTTTGTTTTGACAAGGCTCAATAATCCCGACCTCTATAGGTCTGTTATAACTGAAGTGGATTCATGGACACGTACAAGACACGTTGAGAGAGATGATGCTATAAAGAGTGGTGTATCACATCTCTCTCTCTCTCTCTCTCTCTCTCTCTCTCTCTCTCTCTCTCTCTCTCTCTCTCTCTCTCTCTCTCTCTCTCTCTCTCTCTCTCTCTCTCTCTCTCTCTCTCCGTGTGTGTGTATGTATGTGTATGTGTGTGTGTGTGTGTGTGCGTGTACATATATGTGTGTGTCTGTATATATATATATATATATATATATATATATATATATATATATATATATATATATGTATGTATATGTATGTATATATATTCATATATATATATATATATATATATATATATATATATATATGTATATATGTGTGTGTGTGTGCGTGTGTGGAGATAGAGAGAGAGAGAGATAGATAGAGAGAGAGAATCATCCGTATAATACACTTTAGTAAAGTTTAGGAGTATACCTTAAAGAATATCAAAGTGAACATTAATCAAAATGACGATGATAATCAAAGATAAAGACGAAAAGGCCGAGAGAGAGAGAGAAGAAATATCAGATCGAAATGGAAAAAAGCCGAGATAAACAGCCGGTTGACATTCCAAGCAGCGGCCAGTCCATCTTCGCGTTCTCTTTAGCCGCGTTTTACGGCACGTCGGAGATAAGGCCCGAGGCATGTGCAGCATCTTAATGCCTGCAGTTACGCCTTCCGTTTCGGATCGAGTACTCTACGACAAGTTATAGTTTGGTTTAATGATCTTTTCTTATCTAAGGCTGCAAGCGTGGTCTTTTGGATTTGGCCGGGGGGGGGGGGGGTCTAAGTATAATTAGTCATAAAAGTTATGCAGTGGATTGTAATATTAACCATTACTCATACTGTCCATACGTAAAGCATCTGCAATATTTAAACATGAAATTTTTTTCTTCTCTTCTTTTTTTAATGAAAACAATATTTCTCCGACTAACTTTCATTGTGTTTCGACCGAATCCATCAACGAATATCGCCACAAACGAACAGTGACACCTCCCCCCCTCTCTCCCCCCCCCCCCCCCTCCCCAATCCTCCAATCCCAAGGACGAGGTGA
>NW_028234442.1:15610870-15613370 GCF_977035675.1 Penaeus japonicus
GGAAGGACTAATATATTTTCAGATAGGATTCGCGGTTTCTGAACAGCAGAGACGAAGATAAACTGTAAAATGATAAGCAGGGACCCCGAGAGAATATCAAAATACAGAATTCTTATCCAATATAAAACCAAATTGCAATGTGAGGAAAAAGTTGCACAAAGAAATAGCAATATCGTCTCGGCTTCACTGGCTCTGCAAAGCGTTGCCTGTCATGGAAGTTGCAATCCAGGAGGGTTCACGCAAGGAATTTCCAGAGATAGGAAGGCTGACCCAGCGAGGACCCCGCCCACACGCGCCCTTTTGGGAGGAGGAATCAATGGAAGAAAGATTGTGCGTTTGGGTGTGGGCGTGTTTGTGTTTGCATAGTTAATTCGCGAGAAGGAAGTTTGTGTTGTCTTTTGTGATGTGCTGCTTATTATAGCCAGTGAATCAACAGACATGTAATAATCTATTTGTTTTTTTTCGAAATTCTTGAACCTAAGCTAATTTACGCATCCTTTTTGAACTCAATATAAATGTTTCTCATCAAATCCTCATGATTGATTGGCATGAGAAAGTTTTTGTTAGCATTAAGTAACAGATACATTTTAAGATCTTGGTTTACCTTCTTCTCTTTTTGTGCGCTTAAATACAACAATACTGTTTACTTATCTTATGTTGCTAGTCCCACCAGTTGCAAATTTTGTCAAGGTTGATATTTCATTCGCTTCGACACATTGCATTATGATATTGCACAATCTCTCTCCTGTTTTATCTGTGCACGTTGGTAAGATTTAACAGCCTGCACATGACCTCTTCTAAGTCTTTATCATGCCTTGCAACATTTCGATAGCTTTTAAGTGTGCTAATGCCTCTGGACTCATCCATTCTGAAAACGTTATTTCTTAATAGGTGTTGATTTCTTTGTTGCTGACCCATCTCTCCCTTGAAAGGTGTGAAATTTTGGAAATAACTCTCCAAGTAATTAGACGAAATGATCAACATCATCATCGACACATTGCATTCAACAAATCATTGCATTCAATATATCATACTTAAAGAATGAAAGAACCTTCTGCATCTTCTTTCTTGAGTCTCTCACCACTGAACTTACTTCTGTGTTTACCAAAGACACGTAAATCCATGACGAGTCTAACAAAACCTCAAGGGGTGACATCCCACCCTTGGCTACACTGATGCATTATTTCAGAGGCACAAAATGTACCAAATACTGATGCAGCATCTTTAGTAAAACTAATTCAATGGCGCTTTCTAGTTGTTTGATATTAGTTACAGTACATGTCGGCGGTGTTATTAGTTTGGGCCTCGTATTTGTCTAAGATATAAAGATGCTTGCTTGATCTCCTCTTCCTGCTGAAATCTTTAGCATTAGCCAGCGTCACATTGTGGTTCTGATATCACGTTATCACAGTTAATTCATCTGTGCGTGTTCCGTACTCTGGTCGAGTGTCAGGCTTGGGTGAAAGATAAAGCAATTCCTAATATTTGCAGACAGTTCATTAACATAGCACGCCCTTGAAGGATATGACATGCCAGTGAGGCTGTTTCCCAAAGGAATTAGCCACTAAATCCGGAGGAACTCGTCATGACTTATCTTACATGAGGGATCACACACACACACACACACACACACACACACACACACACACACACACACACACACACACACACACACACTCATATACACTCACGCACACACATTTTTTTTATGCTTCCCGACGCTAAATCATCTAAAACGATGCTGTTCAGCGAGCTGGTTGGAAGTCTTTTGGCGAGCGCCGTTAACCAAGATTTCTTGCTTCGAGCAAAACGTTAATCTTGATTAAAGTTGATCTCCAGATCGAGTCAGACGGAGCCATTTCAATAAATTTTGGTTGCAATTGCTTGCTAAAATACGTTGTAAATATTTCATGGTACTGAAGAGAAAAATATCGCAATGCAATGATGGTAATAATGGCAATTGTAATAGTAGTAATAATAATGGGAGTGATAATGATGATGATAATTATTTTTATACGCGATCACGCGTAATTTGTATTTCAAGGTCAGTCCCGCCGCCTATTTAATTATTATTTTTATTAATATTATTGCTATTATTATTATTATTATTATTAATATTATTATTATCATCGATACTATTATTATTTTCATTGTTATTGTTACTATTATTATTATCATTATTATTATTATTATTATTATTATTATCATTATTATTATTATTATTATTACTATTATCATCATTATTATCATTATTATTATTATTGGTGTTGTTTTGTTGTTACAGACTTGCAATGATTTCGTATTGTTAACGGTACTGAAAATTGCTATTACGAAAAAATATACATATAAACGAGAATATATAGTCGGGAAAACATGAATAAAAACAATCGAGTTCACATCGTCTCAGCTCAAAAAAAAATCTGAGACAAATGTTTCAATATCATACACCCGTTTTCCAAAACCCTAATCGGACTTAGAATATCACCAACATTTTTCACGA
>NW_028234442.1:15618370-15625870 GCF_977035675.1 Penaeus japonicus
GTGGATATGGTGGTCTGGAATTGGAAATGTAAAGTGGATATATTCATTGATGATTACATATATGTAGTAGATATATTTATTCATAATTAGATATATATCGTGGTGAAAAAAAAAAATATTTATATATATATATATGTGTATATATATATATATATATACATATATATACATATATATATACATATATATACATACATATATATATATATATATATATATATATATATATATATATATATATATATATGTATATATATATGTATATAAATATATATATATATATATATACATATATATATATGTATGAATCTATATTTCATATATATATATATAGATATATGTATATAGATATATACATATATATATATATATATTATATATATATATATATATATAATATATATATATATATATATACATACATATATATATATATATATATATATATATATATATATATATATATATATACATATATATATACACATATACATATATATATACATATACACATATATGCATATACATATATATATAAAGCGCACCTCGTATTTCTTAATGACCCCCTCATTCTGAAGACGCTCCAGGTCATGCTCAATAGCGACGTATCCAGACTCGAGGTCGACCTCGATGATGACCATGTTCGAGTCCTCGCCCACGACAAGATACGAGACGCAAATAGTGACGTTGGCAAAGATGCAGGATTCGCTTGTGGAGGTGACGGTCATGTCGAAAGTGGAGCTGGCTGCAATTTCCGGGATGTGGAACTGGTGGACGACCTGTGGAAGGTGGAAGGGCGAGAGTTAGACGATAGTGGATCTTGCGTTATACTCTGGCTATCCTGTGTAGTTTGTTTGTTTTTTATTCATTTATTCATCTCTTCATTTTGTGCGTGATGGTGATAGTGAGGTATATTAGTTTCATTCATTCGTATGGTTTTTTCTTTTTTTTTTTCTTTTTTTTTTGTAAAGCATCTTTTCAGAGAGAGAGAGAGAGAGAGAGAGAGAGAGAGAGAGAGAGAGAGAGAGAGCGAGAGTAAGAGAGAGAGAGAGAGACTTTCACACAGACCATAAAGACGGCGCATCCTGTCCCAGACGGCGTCACTGTAACGTTGTAAGGCAGAGTGTCCTCAATATCCCGTGTCTGCACCACGAGCTGGTTGGCTGTTGTGATCTGCATGCTGAAGCTGGTCTCCGCTGTCACTTCCAGCTCCAGGTTCGTGTCAGACGCTGGGAAAGCTTTACTGTAGGCAGCGAAAGCTTGGAGGGCTAAGACAGAGTCCTGTTTTGGTGAGAGAAATTGGTATGTAACATTAACCTAATTTCACCGGTGTCGTATTAAGGAAACTCTCAATGATTAGTTGTAAAACCATTGTATCTAATGTGAAAATATTGGTTAGAATAACATGGATTGCATCGCAAGATTGCATTGTTTTGAGCTCGCATACTTGAGTCGAGTGGAAAGCACCAAGGCTGTTGCGGTGTTGGGAGATTCTCCTGACGAGGTCAATTGACTGCGCGGCGTAAGCTGTAGGATCAGCCTTCAGCATAGCCAAGACTGTGTATGATGCACTCTCAACCCAGATGCTGCCCTCCACTTCGGCGTCAGCGATCAGGAGGTCGTAGGCTGCGGTGATGTGGCCAGGAGCGTCAGCGGGCGAAGACAAGGCGAGCGCGTAGGACTTGAGGGACTCGGAGTAGACGTCGACGGCGGCTGTGTCGGCCGTGACGCAGCTGACGGCGCTGGAGAGGGACGCGTCCTCGCCGGCCTCGCTCAGGGCGATGATGACGTAGGCCGAGAGCGGGACTGCCGAAGACGTGGTGCTGCCGAGGCCGCCCTAAGGAAGGACACAGTGGGGGTTATTCCAGAGCACCGAGGAATAGGAGCCAGGATAAATCCTTGCTTGTGTGATTCAAGTTTACGATTATGGTTAGAAACATGTCAAGCATTATTATTATTATTTTCCACATTAATGATAATTTTGAATCCATTAACCTAAGAGAAATACCATACCACTGCAGCCGCCCAAGAAACCTTAACTCTAATTCTCTCTTTCTTTTCTCTTTTCTCTTTCTTTTTCACCGGCCAGCAATCAAGCAATCAGAACGGACGTCGCTAATCGCTCACCGTAAGAAGGAACGAAATACTATCAAAGTGATTCTTCTGATTCCATTTCAAGAGTCGAAGGCCAAAAGCGGCGTGAGAGCAAGACTTCTGCCAGACAAACCAAGAGCCTTTACCTTCATGGCCTTGTGGTGGACCATCCCGACGGACTCAAAGCAGCCGTCTTCCATTTGCTGATTCAGCAGCCAATCAGCGCTCACCTCCAAGTCCTCTTCGTCAATCTGAGTCAGTTTGATCGCTCAGTATTTGCATGGATTTATAAGGGAATGTGTCAATGTATGCCTAGATAAGCGGAGGAGGGCTGGTGTAAATGTATCATTTCATAGTAATATTTGCATCACGCGCTACTAATTCATAAATAATTTTAAAGATATAGGAATAGAAACACAATAACATTCCGAAATAATCCTTGCATCACGCGCTACTAATTCATAAATAATTTTAAAGATATAGGAATAGAAACACAATAACATTCCGAAATAATCTTTGCATCACGCGCTACTAATTCATAAATAATTTTAAAGATATAGGAATAGAAACACAATAACATTCCGAAATAATCCTTGCATCACGCGCTACTAATTCATAAATAATTTTAAAGATATAGGAATAGAAACACAATAACATTCCGAAATAATGTAGAAGAACGATTTTTCAAAATATTACTACAACAACTACATTTCACATTACATCACTATATCCTTTTTATCTTACCGTAATGTACTCTGATGCCTGAGCGAAGGACTTCAGGACGTAAGCCGTGAGCCAGGTCGATCCCTCGGAATCACTGTCGCCGAAGGCACTGTAGGATCCATCCTCTCGCCGGTAGTTTAACTCTTTTTGATATCCTTTAACAATGATAATAATGATGATGATGGTGATGGTGATGATGGTGATGGTGGTGGTGATGATGATGATGGTGATGATGATGATAATGATGATGGTGATGATGGTGATGGTGATGATGATTATGATGATGATACAAACATTCATTGATCCATTTATCTACGAGATCTTAAACAAAATCAAGCGCTATTCTAGTGAGCATCTAGGAATTCTAACTACAAATACAAAAATTCTTCTATTGATATCAAGCTAGATTCCCAGATATTACCTCGTTATCTTTCTACTATTAGCACGGATTTGGGAATAATCCACGTGTTCCAAGAGTACAGAAATTTGGTATTAAAATGGATTCATCAATTAAAGCATGTTACGTGTAGTAGAAAACGCCATATCATGTAGATATGCAACTAATCTTTCCAACCAGGTTAAATGTGTTATTGCAATGCACAGTAATGCCTTAAGCCACTAAGACCTAATGGGCTTTAGCGGCTTATCTGTAAGCCCGCTCGTAATAGACGTATTTTTTTGATGGTTGGAGTTCGATTCCTAGTCCAGAAAGCGTGTCGTATATATCAATTCAACTTGCCTTTGATCCGTCGAATGAAAAAATATTTATCAGAGCTATATTTTCTATCCCTTGTTGCCAAACTGTTCCATATCATATGATTTATCATCTAATTATAAGTATACACAGTGATCTTTCAAAGTTTGTGTATATATATCAAGACTGAATTAATCTCCATATTTTTACATTCTAAGTATTACTTTTTAATCATTTATGGACAGTATGACATCGAGCACTGAATAGTGGTGCGTGGATGCACAGATTGGCGAGAGAGAGAGGGAGAGAGAGAGAGAGAGAGAGAGAGAGAGAGAGAGAGAGAGAGAGAGAGAGAGAGAGAGAGAGAGAGAGAGAGAGAGAGAGAGAGAGAGAGAGAGAGAGAGAGAGAATATGAATGATAATGAGAGAGAGAGGAGGGGGGGAAAGAAAGAAAGAGAGAAAATGAGAGAGAGAATCAGAGATAGAGGGAGAGAGTTTCAGAATAAATATAAATTCACCAGTCCAGTGCCTCATCCTCGATAGCTGAACATGTCACTCGCTACAGACCTATAGTCATAAAATTTATGGCTTTATCGACGATTTCGGTGTCCCCTTGGTCGATGGAATCAAGGTACTGAACGACGTAGATGTTGGGCACAAAGTTGATCATGTTTTGTTCCCCGCATCCATAGGGCATATTGACCAAGTGCCCCAAGTTCTGGAGTGAAAAGGGGAGAAGAACAGGTTATATATACACAAGATAATAATAAACACACATATAGCATACATATATATAGTCACTCATGTAATAAGAGACTCAGCAAAGAAAGAAATCAAAGGCACCCACGTCTAATTAGATAAGTTAAAAGTTCTTCAGCAAATCTAGTTTACTCAGATTATAACTGGCAATGCTTTGAAAAGTTCTAGAGACTGATGACTGATATTCCAGGTGGAAGAAGAGATATAGATATTATTAGAAGAGGTTAATATTTTTTAAATACTACTTAGATAAGATGGTAGTTAATTAATATTTATGGTTTTAATAGAAGAAAGAACACGAACGACAGAGATTTGTAAGGGAAAGGATAAAAACAACATAAAAAAAAAGTATTTGCAATATGGCACAAGTGGTCAGGAAAGTTGGTCTGGAGACTTGTCTGTAGTAAATATACCAAAAGAAGGAACAGATATGGCAACAGCTTGTTCAAGGGGCTGGAACAATTCCGACAGAAATCCTAAGACTTATTTCGAATTGGAACTAAGGAAATTTGGAAAGGCCAACCCAAGTATGAAATGCCTGGCTTGAGTTATGGGCGAATTTTGCATTTATAGACAGGCTCAGAAGAGTGAACCCAGCTTCACTGAAATATCTGGCTTGAATTATGTGCGACGTTGGCATTAATAAAAGGAAATAACATGAAATTAGTGTCAAGGGCTTATGATTATCTCAGCGTGGTAAGAAAAGGCCATGTTTGTGACAATATAGTGACCCTTTTTGGGACACCAATATCAACCGAAGAACTCTGCGAAATGGAACTATTAGCTTGGATCGTAACAGAACGAGCCGAGATAGAGGATCAAGGCAATCAAAGAAAACGAGTAAATAAGGCCGTTGGATCTTTACGAAAACGTCATTGAAATGTCCATTCGGATTATTCAGTTTTCTCCTTTCTTGGAAATTCCAAAATAAGTGGATTGGACATATAGGTGAAACACGTACGGAGATCACCGTTTGGGTTTTGTGTGTTTGTGGAAGAGGTCAGACAGAATAAATAGATTAGGCTAGATAACGATTTAGAGCTGGAATTCATGGTTAGATTGACATATGTCTTCCATTTTTGTTTCTCTCTCTCTCTCTCTCTCTCTCTCTCTCTCTCTCTCTCTCTCTCTCTCTCTCTCTCTCTCTCTCTCTCTCTCTCTCTCTCTCTCTCTCTCTCTCTCTCTCTCTCTCTCTCTCTCTCTCTCTCTCTCTCTCTCTCTCTCTCTCTCTCTCTCTCTCTCTCTCTCTCTCTCTCTCTCTCTCTCTCACACACACACACACACACACACACACACACACACTACCCCCCCCCCTCTCACTCTCTCTCTCTCTCTTTACCCCCTCTCCGTCATCCTGTCCTTTCCCCTCTCCCTCATCCTCCCCCCCCCTCCTCTCACTCAGCTGCCCCCCCCTTCCCACCTCGATGGTAGGGCCCAGGAGATCCGCCGAGACCGATACGAAGACCCGCTCTGATCCTTCGATGACACCCACTGGCGTTTCAAGGTTCCATGTCTGGCTGGCATCACCTGGGGATTTATTATTATTATTATTTTTTTATGATTAATAGGTTGAAATGTTTTGTTTCAATCGTTTTTTAACTAATGGTGTGATGTATTTCTTTTATCTTTTTATTTCTAATGAGATTTTGAAATTTCTCATGTTGTGTCATGTCCTGTAAATTCTCTTTCTCTCTATTGAATATGAATGTCTTCACTAAAATACCATTTTTTTTTTTTAGGAATATTGTGTCATAAATCGTATATATTTAATAATTCAGGAGACTCATGATTATAAGAGAAGTTACGTTCTCTTCATATTCACTGAATTCACTATAAAAGTTTTTTCTTTAACTTACCTCCACATATGAAGACGCTATTCACTCGCTCTCTTTCCACACCCTCAAACACCACTTTAAGAGCCTTTACCATGACGTCACTGGAGGGAAATGGACATGTCATTACTATCAGCATCGTTATCTTTATCATCAGTAGCAGCAGCATTATCATTATCATTGTTATTATTTTCACATGATTATCCCTATTATCATCCTCATTTTCATTACTATCATGACCACTATTATCGTGGTCTTTAAAAGTCAAAATTACAGTAAAAATATCTGATATAAAACGGATGTAATCATAGTCCCAAAATAAATAAAAGGAAAGAAGAAAATTGCGGTTCAGCAAAAGGTCGTTCCCGGGACAGGTGGCTGAGTCATTGGAATAGAGAGTTTATTTGGGAATATTTCCTTCATCCAATTACCAAAGGCGACAAGGGAACCGACCCAAGAGAAAGAAGAATGAGACAAATTTGTAAAAGATAGAGGATAGAGGAAGATGATGATGAAACGCAAGCAAGGTCGCAAGGAGCACCTCTTCTCTGGCAGGTCGCTCCCGGCAGAACATTGGGCGCTGGCGCTCGTGACTGAGGCGCTGAAGGTGAGGTTGATGTCTCCGGCCTCCGAAGGCACCACGATGTACTCGGCGACTTGCATGCTGTTGGCGGGGACGCACACGCTCTGGCTGTACTCGTCGGACGTGAACGATGGACTCTCGGTCAATGTAACGCTCACCTGGTGTACAAAGGGGAAAAAAACGATGTGATACTCGGAGCTTCTTCGTATTTTTTATCTTATATATATACATATATATATATATATATATATATATATATATATATATATATATATATACATATATATATATATATTATATAATATTATATATATATATATATATATATATATATATATATTATATATATATAATATATATATATATATATATATATATATATATATATATATATATATATATATATATATATATATAATGGGGATTATGAGTATGTAAAGCATGTCTCAAGGTGCATCTCGCTACAAGGAAGGTGTATAAGCCAAAATGTCATTACCACTCGTAAGTGGTTGACAGTTGGTCACATGCATTCAGATATATCGATCTCAGCATGGTGCTTGATCATGACAGAAGGTGTGAGCAACAGGATTGGCAAGGATATGACAGGTCTATTTCCTCGTCATGCATGAGGTTTGCCACACCATTCTTGCTCGTCAATGGAATTGCTTGATCAAGTGTGCTCCATGGAATAGTTATATATACTTCGCAAGAGATTTGGCGAGAATTCATTGAACACTACAAGCAGCTTCCTACTGTTTGGAAAATAAAATGTGATGGCTAGAAGAATAAGCAAGAGATCTTTGAAAAGTAAAAAA
>NW_028234442.1:15685870-15698370 GCF_977035675.1 Penaeus japonicus
GACAGAAAATGTAATGGAAGTCCAATTTAACATCGAAGTTTACATGAAAAGGAGACTCAGCTCTTCTGTACATTTCAAAAGTGCATTTTTCATTGTATCTGTGAAGTCCACACTCAGCTGTTTCATCTCTTCAATAAAGTAAATAGATAATATGAAAATTATTGGTCTTATTTGCAAGATCAGAGTATATTTTCAATATAATCTAATCAAACTTTACAATCTATATACCACAAGTGGAAGAAGCTATCTGGAAATAAATTATCAAGGACTTCCCAAGGACAAGAAAACCACCTTACTTTATTGTTCCTTGGCAACCATATACCCTTTGTTCACAGTATCAGCTGTATGAAATCTTCCTCGACTTTCATCAATGTCAAAATCTATAAGTGAAGATTTTTTTTAATGCATAAAACCATAACCATAACGATGTGTTTCTTTCGTATAGTGGGCGTCATGTACATGAATCTCGGTCTTGGTAATCCTGCATGTTCAGATCGAACTCAATAGCCAATCAAGATTATGTGGGCGGAGTGCGTTAGTTAGATTTTAGGAATGTTTTTTTGTTATACTGATTAATTTCATGGATGTTTTTCTCAAATGACCTTCTGATATTTTTCTGGATCAAAAATATTAGGACTGTTCCATATTCATTATAGTTAAAACTTCTTACCAACAGATTGACAGTTCTATCTTCATTGTGAAGATGGATTGGAACTTTAGAATTCTATACAAATATATATATATATATATATATATATATATATATATATATATATATATATGTATATATGTATATATACATATATATGTATATATATATGTATATATATATACATACATATATATACATACACATATATATACATATATACATATAAATATTTATATATATACACATGTATATATATACATATATATAAATGTATATACAAACATACATATACATATATATATATACATATATAAATGTATATATACATATATATATATATATATATACATATATATATAAATGTTTATACATACACCACACACACACTTTATATATATATATATATATATATATATATATATATATATATTATATTTATTTATTTATTATTTATTTAATTTATTTATCCTATCCATATAAATATATAATATATTTATATATATATATATATTATATATATATATTATATATATATGTATATATATATATATATATTATATATATATATATATATATAATATATATAAATGATGTGTGTGTGTGTATGTATATATACACACAAACACACACACACATATCATTTTATATATATATATATATATATATATATATATATATATATATATATATATATATAATATACATATACATATACATATACATATATATATATTTATATATGCATATTTATATATACATATATATGTATATACATATATATATATATATATATATATATATATATATATATATATATATATATATGTGTGTGTGTGTGTGTGTGTGTGTGTGTGTGACATTCGTAGATTATGAAAAGGCATTCGATTCGGTACAGATAGCTGCAGTACTAGATGCAATTCGTAAAAAAGGAGTAGAGGAAATATATTGCAGATTATTAGAGGATATATATAGAGATGGTACAGCGACCATCAAAATCCACGCAGAAACCAATAAAATACCAATAAAAAGGGTGTTAGGCAGGGCGACACCATCTCACCGAAGCTGTTTACAGCTTGCTTGGAGGAAGTATTCAAGAAGTTAGATTGGAAGGAGAAAGGGATTAAAATAGGGAATGAGCACTTAAGCAATCTAAGATTTGCAGATGACATTGTTCTTTTCGGCGAGTCAGCAGATGAATTACAACAATTACTAAGCGATTTAAATAGGGAAAGTCTGAAGATTGGCCTTGAAATTAACATGAAAAAGACTGAAGTCATGTTCAACAGTCGAACCCCAGTTAAGCAAATACAAATACAGGGCGAGGTACTAGAAGCAGTGAACGAGTATGTATACCTGGGGCGACTCATCCAGACGAGTACATCCTGCGAAACCGATATAAAACGGCGAATCAGGCTAGGTTGGAGTGCCTTCGGTGCACATAGTAATATATTACGAGGTCGTCTGCCACTATGGCTAAAGAGAAAGATTTTTGACCAATGTATCCTCCAAGTCATGACATAAGGGTCAGAAACATGGAGTACGACCAAGGTACTCGAGAGGAAATTAGTATGTACTCAAAGAGGAATGGAAAGGTTTATGCTAGGAGTTAGCTTAAAGGCGCTGTCACACTAGCCTATTTTCCGTCGTTTTATTTCGTCAATTTTCAAAAATTGTCAATTTTTCGAGGCGCGCAGTCACACTAGGAGCCATCGGCTTAGTAATGCGATACTCGCATCGCATTTGTAAACAATGGCGCCGAACAAGCGATAGTGCGCGGTTATGCTAGACTTTAGCAGTTTTAGCAGATGCTGAGCGTAACAAGAAAACAATAAAATATTCTAATTCAAGTATTCCTCTGAAGGGCCTGTGTCCATCCACAGTCCATTGTTTTCAAAACTGGAAGAAAAATAGCGCGCTCTGCGGCTGACGGATGTAAACAATGAAGTCGAGCACTTAAAACAAATTTTATCTATGGAAATAAAATTTAGATTTACATATTTCTCTTTGTCAATTTTATGCTATAAATAAGGAAAGTAAATTTCATCATATTTGAATATAATTAATGATTTAAAACAAATACGAACATTTAAAAATATAGTTCTTGATTTGATTATGCTTGGCCAATAAGACGACGGGAATGTTTCACGCGGAAACTCGGAATTATCGTCTGACTAGAAAGATGCCAATTCGCTCAAAAATTGACAATTTTTCAGAAAATTGACGGAAAAGTGCTAGTGTGACAGCGCCTTAAGAGACAAGAAAAAGCCACGTGGATCAAGCAACAAACAAAAGTAGAGGATATACTCAAGAGCATCAAGAAAAAAAGTGGCAGTGGGCTGGGCATATATATCGGACAAAGAAAACAACAGAATGGAAAATATGCGACACAAAGAGACCAAGGGCAAGACCAATGACTAGATGGCAGGATGAAATAGCGAATTTCGCAGGAGTAAACTGGAATCAGAGGACACAAGACTGGAATGACTAGAAAAAATTGACAAAGGCCTACATCCTGCAGTGGAATGATACAGGCTGATGATGATGATGATATATATATATATATATATATATATATATATATATATATATATATATATATATATATATATATAAGTTTATGTATATGCAATATATATATATATATATATATATATATACATACATATATATATAAATTTATGTATATAAAATATATATATATATATATATATATATATATATATATATATATATATATACATATAGATAGATAGATATAAATATATAGATATATAAATTTACACACACACTCACCCATACATATGTATATATACAGAGACATATTTGTATATATCAGTACATATATAAACACCACACGCTCACACACACACACATATGTATATATATGTATATATATATATATATATATATATATATATATATATATATATATATATATATATATATATATATATATATATATATATATATATGTGTGTGTGTGCGTGTGTGTGTGTGTGTGTGTGTGTAAATGTATGAGAGAGAGAGAGAGAGATAATGGATATGAAGGTAACATATATATCAAAACTGGTGTCAATAATAAAACCTAGATTCTTAGTTCTTAGTGGTAATTTTTTCATCAATTGTCTCTTTTAAATTCATATATAAATGTAGATATAAATAATTTGTTCAGATGTTCAGATATATAACTTTCAACAATATATATATATATATATATATATATATATATATATATATAAATATATATATATATATATACATATATATATATGTATGTATGTATATATACATGTAAATATATACATATACATACACACACACATACATATATATGTATATATATATAAATATATATATATATATGTAATTATATAAATATATATATATATATATATATATATATATATATATATATATCAAAACTGGTGTCAAGAAAAAAATAAATGTATTGGTGGTTCTTAGTGGTAATGTTTTCATCATTTGTTTATTTTGAATTCATAAACAAATATAGATATAAATGATTTGTTCAGATGTTGAAATATTATATAATTTCAACAATATCTGATAGTGATTTATAATGTGAATACTTCAAGTAGGGCATAAATTTGATCAGCAGAACTGACACGCAGTTTTCTGAGAAAAAAAAATCGGCTTTGTTTTTATAATGAAAACATATATATTGTAAATGAAACAAAAAGCAGGATGTTTGCAAATTTATTCTAGGGCTGAAATAAGCTTCCCAAATCCCTAAATATAGTGCTTTGCATAGTCGTCCCTCATAATGGTTATGTAAATCGTAAAAACTCACACAAACCTCTAAGTTTTCCGAAAGAGAGAGATCACTATATCATTTTTTTCATTAGACTGTAAATGCACGTCAACTCTACATTTCATGATGTACATCTTATGACTCTACAGTGAACTTAAAATTATATCTATCCTAGCTAAATAAATATATATATATATAGATTCGTGTTTACAAAAGGCAGTGATAAGATACAAAATACAAACATCAGTACACTGAAGGAGAGAAGGAAAGGAAAATATTACAGCGCTGTCAAGGCACTAAGAAAGAGGTTTGTTCATGTTCTACCTTAGAGACGTTATAAGTAACGCCATCACGTGATATAGGAAATCGCTATGATATATAGGAACTCCAAAGACATTACTGTATATCAATTTTGGAAAATTTTAGTCATTTTATAATGTCTTCTTATAAGAAACTATATTATACACAATGAAAGGTGTGTGAGACTTTCTTTATGTACATGTCTGCGAAATAAATAATGAGTTTGACATGAATCTAGCAAGAGTAAGACGGGAGAACAGCTGACTGTTTAGCATCTATGGAAGACGAAAATAAAGAAATGGACCTTCAGGACTCACAAAGTTAAAAAAAAAATACCTGGACATTTCACAAATGATACAAATAATACCGATAAAGCCACTAGAATGGCGAAGAAAATATAAAACATCGAAGCAAGACAAGATCTAAAAGAGATTCTTATAAAGAGAAATAATTAATTGAGAGTAGAAGTGAGCGGTGACGTTGCACCAGCGAAGGAGGAAGGAAAGAAATGGTCGCTGGCGAAGTGTACAGCCACGAGAAGAACAAAAAGGAAGGAATCTATAGGAAAAGGAGTCACAGAAGTCGAAGGATAGATTGATCTTCAGCGTCGAAAAGGAAACGGAGGCAGGATTATAGAGAAGGAGCTGGTGGTTAGAACAGGGAAGTCAACCAGCGAAGACGGGAAGGCTGAGGTCCCTGGGAGTTGAAGGCGACGTCAACCAGCGAAGGACTGAAGGAGTCGATGGGACGTCCTGCGTTGCTGGGAGTCGAGTCCTCAGGGGGACGCGACCGCATTCGGACGTCCGTTGATGCCTTCCTTCTCTTCCTCGCTCCGGTTCTCGATTCTCACTAAAAGATCAAGGAGGTTTAGATGCGTGGACTGGACTTGGGTGAGAAGGACGGCCATGGATTGTACGCAAAGACAAGGCAGGAGCATTAACTAAAACAATTGACATTCAACTTTATCGCCTGGCATGTTCATCGATTGAAGTGAATACGTCCAATGGCCATAGTTCATAAAAGAGAGGAATTATTCTAAGTAGAGTATATACGAACAAAAATCTCAACAATATTTTCACTACTTGAACCATGCTGAAGGACCCGCCGTTCACCCACCTCCTCCGACTTCAGCCTGCAGCATTGCGCTCATGAAATTCTTGAAGAACTTTTTGAGTTCTCTCTCGTACACCTCCATGAACTCCTTAGAGGCCGCGGCTTCAGGTCCACTTCCTGTCTCTGTGGACTCGATGTCGTGCTCGGGCAGGGGCTCCACCTTCTTCTTCTGGAAGGCGTGCTGGCGTAGGAACGACCGCATGGCCTCGCGGGTGTTCTGGGGAGGGGGGGGAGGGGTCATGAGGTGCTCGAGGCTTCGTCAAGAATGTGAAGGTCTTGGATAGGGATTGGCTGGCTCTATGGTGTGCACATGTACATAGACTGTATTTGCATATATAAGAGTATGAGTATTCATATAAGTATTTATGTGCAGTTGTATATGAATAGACAAATTAATTAGTAAGTAGACAAATTTATGTGTGTGTTTGTGTGCATGTGTGTGTGTGTGTGCGTGTGTGTGCACTGCAAAGTTTTTGTGATAAAAAAGGATTTCTGTCCTCGCCATTATTTAGACCTACCCATATCATAGAGCAATTTCTTTATCCTCATCCAAACACTGATAACCTAACCTTACACGTGCGTCCAGGGCAGACAACTTCCCCAACCCTTCCCCCACAGGCGTCTATATCATGCACGTATGACTAATTTCCCAAGCAACGATTGCACCCTTGGCATTGTTTGCCTTAGTTTCTCTCGCCTCATAAGACGTCAAGATACCTCGTTAGATAAGTTCCCTCTGACATCTCAAGTGCATATTTGATTGCTTTCAGTCCTCCCCCACAGATGTCCCTCCTTTGCCACAGCTGTTCTGATCCCCTGCGCCTTCGAAACTTTTGTCTGGCTCTCCTTTTACTGCTTTCTGCAGATGTTTTCCTTCGGCACACCTGTCCTGACCACCTGAATTTAAAGCACCTGGATCGAGACCACGTCCCCTAGAGCCAGCCACGAGCCCCCGGAGAGCTCCACCTGCCTCCCTCACCTGACTGGACAGATGGTCATGGTGGTGGTGGTGGCCATGGAGCTTCTCTGCGGCCACCTCTCCCTCGGGCAGCTTCACCACCTGATGCGATCCGAGGCGGGCCATGATGAACATCTCTTCGTCGTCGTCGGTGTGCTCGTGCGAGTCCAGACGACCTGGGGAGGGGGGGTGTTAGTGGGGGGTCGTGTGAGTGTTCGATGGAGAGGGGGCGGAGGGGGCGGGAGGGATGTGTCAGTGCTATGTGGCCGGGGGGAGAGGGGGGAGGAAGGGGCGGAGTGGAGGGCGGGATAGTGGAAGGGGAAGGGAGGAGAATGGAAGTGGATATATCAGGGGGAGGGAAGGGAAGGGGAGGGGAGTATGTAGGTACGAGAAGGGGGAGGGAGAGGGGGGAGGGGTTGGGTGTGTAAGTGCTAATGGGCGAATGGAGGGAAGGAAGGGAAGGGTGGGTGAGGGAGGGAGAGGGGGTGAGGACAGTATAAGTGCTGGTAAAGGGTAGGATGGTGGGGTTAAGGAAGGGGTGTATTTGGAGTGTCTTTTTGGAGTTATTTTGAAGAGGTGTCTTGGTTAAAACTATGAATCAAGGGAGACATAATCGACATAATTGAAGAGTTTTATTTTTCTTCAATTCTGCTATTGTGACGTGTGATGATCTGGTGATTTTGTGCAATTATATATCGGGATCTAGCTATCTATCTGTCGATCTGTCTTTCTCGCTCTCTCTCTCTCTCTCTCTCTCTCTCTCTCTCTCTCTCTCTCTCTCTCTCTCTCTCTCTCTCTCTCTCTCTCTCTCTCTCTCTCTCTTTCTTTATTTATTTATCTGTATCTTTCTTTTTCTTTTTCTATATCTATCTATTTATTTATCCACACACACACACACACACATATATATGAATGTGTGTGATGTGTGCGTGTGTATGTTTGTGTATATATATATATATATATATATATATATATATATATATATATATATATATATATATATGTATGTATGTATTTATTTATATATATACATATATATATATATAGATAGATAGATATAGATAGATATATAGATATAGATATATTTGTTCATGTCTCTCTATCTATCTAGATGTAGAGCTCTTGCCTTTTCACACATTTTACCATCAAGGATCCAATGTGTCTTGCCTTGTAAAACCAAAAGCTCATAAATAAGTCAAACGCCAGACATAACACTTGTACAGACGCACATATGAGCAGAGGCACAACGAGAGAACACATGCGACAGAAAATGTGTATAACATGTGAAAATATCAGTCGAATGAAACATTAAATAACTTTTATGTTTGAACTGATAATGCCTACGTACTGTAGTTGTATGTGTAAATGAAATGTGATTATATTCATGCGTAATATATTTTTTTTGCAGATAGTGAGACATGCAGAGACAAAATTGAAAATGTAACTCTACTGTATTTGAAAATTATCTCGTCCATTTGGGGATCATTAACTTTTATATTATATACCTGACCCCCCCCCCCTTAAAATCTGATTCATTTGTTAAATAAAGTTCTATATATATATTTATTTTTTTACTTTCCATTTTTACTTTTACTCAGCATTATCAAATCATAAAATCGTTCTCCCCTTAGTAATTACGACAGTGCAACAGGAATGAATTAAAACACTTTTAGCATGCAAGTGTCTATTATTCTCGATGGTACAACTTAACCAACGGTATTCGAGACACAGAGGAAGGGCCTACGGAGTAAAAAGGAAATGAAAATACATGCAATTTAGTTTAACTTGGCATTTTCGGCAGCGATGCATTTTGAGAGTGTGTTGCACAGGACTGACTCAATGCCATTTTAGAGAGACATTAGCCTCCCACCTCGACTGGGAGTGATGGAAGAAATACATAAATAACTGCCTGCAACATCTACTCTGACTGATTGACTGTTATTTTTACTCCGTTTCATTTCAATCCAGCATGCATCTTTAAACTTTTTTTTTTTTTAGAATCGGTAAAATAGACCAGAAGCATAAAAGTCATGCAGATCTCAAAAGAATCCGATCAATAACTCTTCTACTTTCTTTCGCTCTAAACCGAAACTAGAATCGATAAGCCTAAACTTAAGGATAATTTCGCTCGGCTTCTGGCTGGTGAACTCGCTCGAGGATAAGAAGAATGCGAGAAAGGGAAGAAAGGAGAGAGAGAGAAAAAAAAAGAAAAAAAAAGAGGAGCAGGAGGAGAGAAAGACTAATAACAATAATGAAAAAAACGAGGGGTTGAGAAAAGCGAGAAGTGAAAAAGAGAAGAGAAGAGAAAGAGAAAGAGAAAGAGAAGAACCGTTATTTAGCGAGTGGTTTCTTGAGCGAGGGACCCTCGTTCTCCCTGCGAATGGAGTTAGCGGCAGCGCCCGAGGCCTCACCCAGTTCCTTGAGCTCCTCGTGCTTCTTCCGCAGTCGCTCCACCGCCATGTCGTCGAACCACGAGCCGCCGGGCACGATGGGCTTCAGCTCCTCGGGAAGCTCGGCCGCCTCCTTCATCGACACCGTCATGGAGGCTGCGACGGCGACCACCGCGGCCAGAACGAACAGGCTCAGCTGCGGGAGGAGGGAGAAGGAGGACGTGGGTCTTAGTGGGGGGTCGGGCTTGGGTGCCGGGGGGGAGGGGGGGTAGGTGAGGGATTGTTAGGCAGGGTCATGTGAGGTCAGGACGTTGAGTTAAGAGGCAGGTGAAGGTGAAGGTCAAGGGTAGACAGAGCGCGTCAGGGGAGGGTTAGATAAGGAATAGGAAGTTGAGACGAGGTCAGGAGAAAACAAATGAGATCAGCAGAGGGCAGAAGGCGCCAAGAGAGCTAAGTAAAGGCATAGGAAGTCAGGACAGGTTTAGTTGATCGAAGAATAAGAGGACAAAAGAAGTCAGGTAAGTTCAGACGAGGTCACGAGAAAATTTACGAGGTCAAGAGAAGATAGAAGACGCCAAATGAAGTTACTTTACGAGTGATCAAATATGGAAAAGGCGAAATGAATAACTTGGCTGCCAATTTCAATTACATATTTGTTTTATCTTATGTATCTATGTTGAAGTGAAAAATAAGGAAATTAAACTTTAAAAAGGCCGAGACGCTGAATACACGAACACACATACACGCATACACAATATACGCATATAGACAAACAGGCAGTGACAGATTCAGACATAAGTACACGCATTCATATGCACAAACACACACACACACATACACACACACACACACACACACACACACACACACACACACACACACACACGGACAACTTACACTCACACGGTCAGACACCCCCACCACACAAAGATACACATATTCACACAGCAACAAAAGTCCCATGACCAAAAAAAAAAAAAATCTAACAACCATTAAAACCCCAAAGCGTCTCAGAACCAAGATTTTTTTCTTCTAGAATCACGAAAATTTTCTCTTAGAACCTAGAACATATTCTCTTAAGACAAAAAAAATATATATATATCGAAGGACAAAGCTAATTGCTGGCGTTTCATAGGGCGAACCACAAGATTTAGTTTTTGTGAGGCAGAAAAAGCACCTAAAATAGACCTTGGTTGATGCAATTTAATGTTAAATCAAATGTTGAAATTGATAAGCAGTAAAATAGGTATCAGAAGAGATTTAAGGGGATGTCGAAGGGAAAATTAATCAAAGCAGAGACATAAATTAAGATTGCAACACAATTAATAGACTTCTGAGGCTTGGCAAGGCTAGCACAGAGATATAACATTAGTCATCATCATGATTATGCTGTTAAGAATGAAAAGGATAAAAAAAATGGTGATATGAATAACGATGATAATTATGAAAATACTATTACTTGCTAATATTAATTTTTCTACTACTTCTACTGATGCTAGTGATATCAATGATGATGATGATAAAAGTATTATATCAATGATAACTATAATGACAATACTAATGATGATGGTAAAAATACAAATGGTAATGATAATGATGATAGCAATAATAATGGTAATGTTAATATTAATAATGATAATGATATCAATAATTCATAATGATAATGATAACAATAATTCCAACGATAATGATTATAGGTATGGTTTTAATGATAATGATTCTAATGATGATGATAATAATCATCATAATAACATCACTTATAATGGAGTAATAAAGGTAATATTGCAGCTACTACTAATAATGATAATAACGATATTAACAATCATAATAAGGATGATAATAATGATAATAACAATTGTGATGATGATAAAGATGATTTTTAACGATAAGTATGATAATGAGTGATGATGATAATGATAAGATTAACATATATGATAATGAAATAACAGCATAATGATAATAATGGAGAGGATAATAATAATAATGATAATGATAATAACGATATTGCTGATATTGATGAGGATGATATAATAGTGATGATAATGATGATGATGATGATAATGACAATAATGATAATGATGATTATGGTTATGATGATTATAGTAATAATGATAATAATAATAATAATAATGATAATAATAATGATAATGATAATAATAATGATAAAGATAATAATAATGATAATGATGATAATAATGATAAAGATAATAATAATGATAATGATAATAATAATGATAATGATGATAATAATGATAAAGATAATAATAATGATAATGATAATAATAATGATAATAATAATAATGATAATAATAATGATAATGATAATAACAATGATAATAACAATGATACCAATACCAATAATAAGAACAATAATAATAACAATGACAATAATGAGGATGATAATAACCATTATATCAATAATAACTGATAATAATAACAGCAATACCTAATACAACTCTACCACTAACACCAAAGGAAAATAAAAAGAGAAGAGGCAATATAATGATATCTGATTATACCATTAAGCAGACTGTGCCATCAGTGTGAAGGTTTATGATCTTAATACGAAAAGAACAAAAAAAAAGGCCTAGACATTAAAATTCCAAGGATAGTGTCACTTTTGCAACACCTTGCCATTGCGAAAGATATTGCAACATGTCCAATGAGAGACAATAAAAGGGCTTTTTGGGAGAGGGATAAGGAAAATGTTTTATAGGTATGCGTGGTCGTGCATGGCAAGGAAAATTGCGTTTATGTACTTGGATTTGGATAGATAGGCCTACATACAGATATATATATAGACATCACCCAAAAGTCGTATGCACAGATTCATATACATGCGTACATACATATATACACACACGAACACAAATACACACACACACGAACACAAACACAAACACACACACACACAAACACACAGACACGCGCGCACACACACACAGACACGCGAGCACACACACATACACACACAGACACGCGCGCACACACACACGAACACAAACACACACACACACACACAACAAAAGTCATACATACACCGAAGCCACTAAAGAAATAAGGTCATGGGAAGTGCTCATAAATGGTTGAACAAGGTCAAAAAGTGACATTAGGCGGGGGTAATGGGGGGTAAGGGGGATGAATGAAAATAAAAAGAACCAAAAAGTTTTTAATCGTCTATGGTCCTGACTCATTCTCAAGTGCGATCAATAAAACGATTAAAAGTCTGTAAAAAAAAAAAAAAAGAGGCGGTTATGTCCTTGTTAATTTTCTTCATCGAGTATTGATTTCGAAAAAAAAAAAAATGAGTCAGTAGCT
>NW_028234442.1:15713370-15730870 GCF_977035675.1 Penaeus japonicus
GGCAATAAAAAAAAATAGAGAGAAAACTGGGGAGAGGGGAAGAGAGGACAATCGAGAAAGAGAGAGATAAGAAGAAGAGAAGAGGGAGTATGGGGGAGAGGGGAAAAGGAAGTGATAGGGCAATAAAAAAAAATAGAGAGAAAATGGGGAAGAGGGGAATAGAAGAGGGACAATCGAGAGGAAAGAGAGAGAAGGAGAGAGAGAGGATGAGGGAGAGAGAGAGAGAGAGAGAGAGAGAGAGAGAGAGAAGAGAGAGAGAGAGAGAGAGAGAGAGAGAGAGAGAGAACTGGGGAGAGGGGAAGAGAGGACAATCGAGAAAGAGAGAGAGAGAGAGAGAGAGAGAGAGAGAGAGAGAGAGAGAGAGAGAGAGAGAGAGAGAGAGAGAGAGAGAGAGAGAGAGAGAGAACTGGGGAGAGGGGAAGAGAGGACAATCGAGAAAGAGAGAGAGAGAGAGAGAGAGAGAGAGAGAGAGAGAGAGAACTGGGGAGAGGGGAAGAGAGGACAATCGAGAAAGAGAGAGAGAGAGAGAGAGAGAGAGAGAGAGAGAGAGAGAGAGAGAGAACTGGGGAGAGGGGAAGAGAGGGCAATCGAGAAAGAGAGAGAGAAAGAGAGAATTGGCGAGAGGGGAAGAGAGGGTAGCATCGAAATGCGAGAAGACCTCCAGCCTCTCTTGTCGTGGAGGCGGAGGCCAACCAGGGGCTTTTTAATATATATAATCAAGAGCTTCCTATAATTTCTTTCTCTACGACTGTCTCTTCGTTTGTTTGCCTTTCCTGTTGATGGGTCTCTCTCTCTCTCTCTCTCTCTCTCTCTCTCTCTCTCTCTCTCTCTCTGTCTGTCTCTGTCTCTCTCACTCTCTCTCTGTCTGTCTCTGTCTGTCTGCCTCTGTCTCTCTCTCTCTCTCTCTCTCTGTCTCTCTGTCTCTCTGTCTCTCTGTCTCTCTGTCTCTCTGTCTCTCTCTCTGTCTCTCTGTCTCTCTCTCTGTCTCTCTGTCTCTCTGTCTCTCTCTCTGTCTCTCTGTCTCTCTGTCTCTCTGTCTCTCTCTCTGTCTCTCTGTCTCTCTGTCTCTCTGTCTCTCTGTCTCTCTCTCTGTCTCTCTGTCTCTCTGTCTCTCTGTCTCTCTCTCTGTCTCTCTGTCTCTCTGTCTCTCTGTCTCTCTCTCTCTCTCTCTCTCTCTCTCTCTCTCTCTCTCTCTCTCTCTCTCTCTCTCTCTCTCTCTCTCTCTCTGTCTGGTCTCTGTCTCTCTCACTCTCCTCCCCTCACTCTCCTCCCACCCTCCTCTCTCTTCTCACTCCTCTCTCTCACTCTCTCTTCTCTGTCCAGTCTCTGTCTCTCTCACTCTCTCTCTGTCTGTCTCTGTCTGTCTGGCCTCTGTCGTCTCTCTCTCTCTCTCTATTTCTCTTCTCCCCCTCTCTCTCCTCCTCTCTCTCTCTCTCTCTTACCTCTCGCTCACCCTCTCATCTCTCTCTCTCATCTCTCTCATCTCCTCTCTCTCTCTCATCATCTCTCTCTCCTCCTCCTCTCCTCTCTCTCCTCCATCCCCGTCATCTTCCATTCATTCTTCACTACACCCCCTCTCTCTCTCCTCTCTCAACCCTCCTCACTCAACAGCTCGCCACTTCTCTCTCCCTCATCTCCCCATCTCTTCCTCTCTCTCTCTCTCCATCTTCCTTCTCTCCCTCTCTCTCCTCCGCTCTCTCTCTCTTCTTCTCTCTCTCTACACTCTCTTCTCTCTCCCTCTCTGGTCATCCTCCTCCCATCCCCGTCTCCCTCTCTCTCTCTCCTTGCTCCTCCTCCCTCTCTCTCCTCCCCTCCCACCATCTCTCTCCTTCTCTCTCCCTCTCACACTCCTCTCACCTCTTTCTCCCCACTCTCTCTCCTCCCTCCTCCCTCTCCTCTCACCTTCTCTCCCGTCTACACATCTCTCCTCCCTCCTTCCTCTCCTACATCCTTTCATACTCCCCCTTCTTCATCTTCTCCCTTTACTACATGTACTTTCTCTCTCTCTCTGTCGTTCTCTGTCTTTGTCTGCCTCTGTCTGTCTCCTTTACTTTTTCTTTTTTCTCTTTTTCTCTCTCTTTCTACTTTTTTTTCCTTTCACACTTCATCTCACTTATTTCTCCCTCTCTCTCTCTTAACGTCTTCTCTTTTTTTTCTCTTCTTTTTTTTTATCTCTCTTATTCTTTCCTCCTTTTTTTCTACTATTTCCTCTTTCTCTCTCTTACTCTTTTCTTTACTCCCCATACTTTATTCGTTTTTTCCCTTTTTTCCTCCCTTGTTCCTCCTTCTTCTCCCTTCCTATTTGTTTCTTTTTTTTCTCCTTTTTCCCCCTCTTCACTCTCTTTCTTCTTCTTTTTCCCCTTTCTTCCTACTTCCCCCCCTTTCTCCTCTTTTTCCCCACTTCCCCCCCTTTTCTTCTTTCTTTCCTTTTTCGCCTTTCCCCTCACCTTTCCTCTACCCCCTTTCCTATTCTCTTCCCCCCCTTTCCCCCTTCCCCTCTTCTCATTCTACCCTTTCCATTTTTCTTTTTTTTTTTTCCTCCTTTCTTCTTCTTCTCCTTTTTTCTGTCTCTTTTTCCCCCTCCTCCCCTTCTCCTTTTCTCCCTTCTCTTTTACTTTTTCCCTTCCTTAACTTCCATTTTACTCTTTCACATTACTTTTTACTGTCCTACCCTTATTTCTTTTTTTTATCCTCTTTTTCTCTATTTCTCTTTTTTTCTTCTTTTCTTTCATCTCCTTTTTATCACCCCCTTTTTCCTTTTTTCCTTATATGCTTTCCTTTTTTTTACAATTATCCCTTCATTTCCTTTTTCTTTTCTTTCCTTTCCTATTTACTCTATCTCCTCTTTTAATTTCTCTTTTATTTTCTTTTTTCCGTTCTTTTTTCCTCTTTACTCCTTTACCCTTCCTTTTATCCAATTACCTTCCATATCATTCCCTTTTCTTCCCCCACCTTTTTTTTTCTTCTTGCTATCCTTTCCCTTTTTTTCCCTTTATTTTCCTTTCTTTCCCTTTACTTCCCTTTCTCATTCTTTTCTCTCTCTTTGTCCTTCTCCCTTTTATATCCTTTCCTTATCCTCTTTTTTCTTCCCCCCTATTCTTACTCCCTTTCTCTTCTCTTGTAACCACCCTTATTAGTACCCCAACCACCCTTCTCCCATAAAGTATCAAACCAGAGGCAACCAATTGACATTCCCTTAGACCATTAAAACCCAACATATTTTCCTCCCTCCCTTACCAATCTTACCCCCACAACCCTCACTTCCATCGCATCCCCCCCCATTAAAATCTCTATACTTTCCCTATTCACCATTCCCTTTACCAATATTTCCTTTTCTCTTCCTACCTTTTAATTTCCCTTATCCCCATATATACATTTCCTTTTCCCCTTATAATCTCCTTTACTCCATATTTTCTATACCCCTTCCCATCTCCCCTCTATCTCTACCCTATTAATTTTTCTACCCCCCTTTCCTTCTTTTCAAACCTATATAACTTCCTCGATTTCTTCTTCCACTATTTTATTTTCATTTTTTCTCTTCCTCTTCTCCCCCTCTCTATTCTCTTTTCTTCTACACCCCCTTCCCCCCTTTCTTCGCATTTTCCTTCTTCCCCCCCCTTTCTCTCCTTCCTTTCCTCGGGGGGGTTTCCCTATCCCCTTTCTGTCCTCCTTTCCCTTTTCCCTTTCCTTTTTCCTTTCCTTCTTCCCTTCCACCCTTTAATTTCCCCCTCTTTCCCTCCATCCTCTTTCCCTTTCCCTCCTCGTTTCCCCTTCCTTCGCTTCCTCTTTTTTTCCACGTTCCCCCTCTTTTTTTTCTTTCTTCTCCTTTCTTTTTCTTTTGTTTCTGTTTTCCCCTTCATTCTTCCTCGTCCCTTTTTCCCTTCCTTTTTTTCCCCCTGTTCATCCCCTTCCCTTTCCCTCTTCCCCCCTCTCCCCTTCCCTTTTCCCCTCTTTCCCTTCTCCCCTTAGTCAAATGGAGTGCGGAATGGGAGGTGTACGGTAAGAATAAAGAGAAAAAAGAAAAAATGAAAGAAATAAAGTTTATGAAGGTAAAGAGAAGGAAGAGGGGAAAAAGGAAGGGACAAAAGGATGTACAAAAAAAATAGAAAAATGATTAATGTTTTAAGATAAGGAAAAAATTTAAAGTAAATGTTAAAGAAAAATGTAAACCTGCTTCTGCAATTTTTTTTCAATGCACACACTGCCATTTCTCTTTCAAACCTTGTTGTTAGTGTGACTAGTCCCCCCCTGTGTAGTTACTTCTATTCTTGTTTATTCTTTCTCATTTTACATTTCCTTCCTCTTGTCACCTTCTCACTTCTTCTTTCCCTTTTTTCTTATTTCCTACTGCCCACTTCTCGGAACCATACTTTATCAGATCCTTATTACCTACTACCCCCCTCTCCCCCTATTTCTTCGCCGACTTTACCATATTTCTTCTGCGTATTGTTATCCTATCCCAATTTCACCTTCCAAGGAACATAAAAAATAATCGTTAGTATACTTATTGCAACTAGTAAAAAATTTAATTAAAAAACTCTGTTTTCTTATTAATAAAATAATAAAACCCAACTGTTCCCCCTCCTCTATTTATTGTGTGATATATTCATAATTTATAATTTTACAACAACAACACCCCACCAATTCACTTTCCCATGGCTGATTTTTTTCTTTTATTTGAAAGTTTACAATGTAAATCCAAATGTAAAGTTCTTGCTTCCCCCTTCACTGCATGATAAATCCAACTTTTTACCTGGTCTTCTTAACATGCACCCATATGAACTCCTATTCCTTTCTTCTTTCACCCATACAAACAGATTACCCCTAGAAAAAATAGAACAATTTACCATTTAAAATTTATAAAAGTGAAGGATATTACATTATATCTTAAATAAGAATTAAAACTTCTTTAAATATGAAAAAAATGTATAATAATAAGTAAAGGAAAATATGGAAAAATATTATTTATATATGTATTTAAATAATTGAAAAATTTCTAAAAGGAGACTAAACCTTATTTAACAACTGTATTTATACAAGGTATACTTCTGTTCTTTTACATCACACAAATAGTCAGTAAATATCTCATCGTATTTATTATACTTTATTTACGTTTATTTACCTTCTCTTACTTCCCGTACAAAAAAGTAAGTATTACAATTCCCCTTTTCCTCTTCCCCTCCCACACCACTATGTTCAAAGTCAACATAATAATTCCCTTTAACACCCAACTTCGTATCAAACTTATTTCCCCCCTTCTCTTTTTTTACATTTTCCTTCCTTCATGTTCTCTTTCTCGTCTCCCCCTTTCTCTTCTTCCTTCTCCCTTTCCCCCTGTTTTTCCCCACTCTCCCCTTTCTTTTCTTTCTTTCTCCCTCTCCCTCCTTCCACTTTTTTCCCCCGTCACCAAACTTTCTTTCTTTATCTTCCATTCTTTTCCTTTACCCTTCTTTATTCACATCCCTGTATCTCCGCCTCTCACCGATGATCTCTTCTCCCCCATTACATTCTCTCCCTCTTATTTACTCCCTTTCTTTGTCACACACTCTCTTCCCCCTCCTTCCCCTCTCACCTCTTTCATCTTTTCCTCCCTTGCTTTCTCTTTCTTTCTCCCCCCCCCCGCCTTCTCTTTTCTTGTTTCCTTTTTTCTTCTTCTTTCTTTCTCTTTTCCTTTTTCCCTCTCCCCCTTTCTCCCCCTTTTCTTCCTCCGCTCCCTTCCTTCTTTCTCCTTTCTCTTTTCTTCTTCCCTTCTGTTCCCTTCCTACTCTTCTCCTCCTTCTTCCCCCCTTTTCCCTTACCCCACCTTCTTTTATCTTCCCCTTCCTTTCCTTTTCTCTTACATCATCTTTCCACGCCTTCCTCTCCACTTTAATTCCTATCTTACAACTATTTTCCCCTTTCACACTAAAGGTGAAATACGGGGAGTATATGTAAAAGGATGTTATAAGAAAAAGTTAAAAAGAGGGAGTGATGAAAAGGGATGAAAGAAAAGGATGGAGAGGAAAAAAAAAAAAAAAGAAGGGGAAAGGGGTGGGGAGAGGTGGAAGGTAAAAGAGGAAAGGGGGGGAGGGGGATAAAGGGGGTAGTTTGAAAATGTAAGAAAGGGAAGAAAGGGAAAGAAGGAATGATGGGAAATGGAAAAAGGTTGTAATGGTGAATTGTAATGAATTAAAAAAATTAGGTTATAGAAAAAAGTTTAGAAAGTGAGATTAAAAAATTAAAGTAGTAAAGAAAGAAGTGAGTAGAAATAGGGTTAAAGGGAAAAAGGGAAATGAAGGAAAAAAAGGAAAGGGGGGGAGGGAAAGGTAGATAAGAGAGGAAGAAAAAAAAAGAGAAAGGGAAAAAAGGGGGAGAGAAGAAAAAGGGGGAAAAGAGGGAAGGGAAAAAAGGAAAAAAAAGGAAGAAAGGAGGGAAGGAAAAGGAAAAAAATAGAAGAATAAAAGGGGAAGACGGAGGGGGAAAAGGAAAGAAAAGGAAAAGAAGAAAAAAGGGGAGGAAGAAGGAGGGGAAAAAAAAGAGAGGAGGAAAGAGAGAGGGAAAGGAGAAAGGTGGAGGGGGGGGGGGAAGGGGGAGGGAAAAAAAGGGGAAAGAGGAAAGGAAAAAAGAAAGGGGGAAGAAAGGAAAAGAAAGGAGGAAAAGAAGGAAAAGGAGGAAGGAAAAAAAAAGGGAAAAGGAAAGAGGGTAAAAAAGAGAAGAAGAAGAGAAAAGGAAGAGTAAGAGGGAAAGAAAGTAGGGGGATGATGTAAAAAGAGTTGAAGATTAAAAATTTTTGGATTTTAAGTGTGTAAATAGGGGTGTAATAAATGTGTATTATAATTAAATTAAGGGATTGTGTAAATATTATTACTCTAAGTTCATGATATATTTCTTTTGAAGATTTTCTTTTTTTTTACAAGTGAACTTTACCCTTCTTTCTTTCTTTACTTCCTTTCCTCCCCTTCTTTCTCATAGTCTTTTTCTACCCCTTTTCCTTTCTTTCTTCTTTCCTCCTGCCTTGACCCCCTACTTACTCTTCTTTTCTTCCTTCCTTTCACTTCCCCCCCTTTCTTCTTCGTTCCCCCTTACTTTCCCCCCCCATTCCCTTTTCCCTTCTCTTCTTTCCCCTCATTCTCTTTTTCCCACCCCTTTCCCCCCATCCCCCCTTTCCTCTTCCTCTTTCCCTATCCCGTCTCCCCTTCTCCCCCCTCCTTCCCCTTTCGCTCTTCCACCCTCCCCCTCTTTCCCCCCCTTTTCTATCCTTTTCTCCCCTCCTTTTCTTTTCCTGATCTCCTTTTTCCTTTTCCTGTCCCTTCTGCTTATCTTTCCCCTTTCCCATCCCCCCCACCCCCCTTTCCTCTTCCCTATTTCCTCTTCCCTCTTTACTTTTCTTTCCCCTCTTTTCCCCCCTCCCTCTTCCTTTCCTTTCCCTTTCCCCCCCCTCTTCTATCTTTCATCTTCTCTCTCTCTCTCTCCCTCTCTCTTCTCACTCCCGTCTCCTCTTCCTCTCTTCCTTCTCCTTTTCTTCCCCCCCCCTTCTCTCCTCTTTCTTTGTTCCTCTCCTTTTTCTCCTTTCCATCTCCCCCCTCCCCCCCCCCCCGTAATTCCCCCCTTTACCCACTTCCTTCCTTCCACCCCTTCCACTCCTTTTCTTCTTTTCTCTTTTTCCCTCTCTTCCCTCTTCCTCTGTTAAAAACCTTCCTTCCCTCTTTCCCCCCCCCCCCTTTCCTTACTTTATTCCTCTTTCTCCCTCTCCTTCTCTCTTCTAATACTTATAATCATCCGTCCACACCACGAAGTACTTTTATTCAACTTCTTGTTTCTTTACTTATTTCCCTCCATATTCTTCCCTTTTCTTCTTTCTCACTAATGACATACTTTTACTTTACTTCCTTCTCTCTTTTCACTTTCCATTACTCTCTCTTCTTTCCTTCCCATCATCCCCTTCTCTCTTAAATATAATAAAATATAAGAGCATATGAAAGAGAAGTCTATTTACACCTCCTTGAATCCCTTCTATCCCTCCTCCCACTTCATTTCACCTTTCTTTTACTTCCCACTCCCTCTCTCTTGGTCCCCTCTTTCCCTCACCTCCGACCTCCTCCTTAACATTTCTTAGCCTTCCTCCCCCCCCCCCCCCCCCTTTCCCCTACCCCCTTTCAAACATGTCAACATTCTACTCTTCTACCCATAACATTCGTCCCATCATTGTTATTTGCCAAAGGAAAAGCAATTTTAATTAGATTATTCTTAAAAAAATGAATTCGTTTATTTATAAAATAAGTATAAGGCTTAAAAAAAAACAATAAGTAATACTTCTATAATTTAAATTTAACACACCCTCCACCTATACAAAACTATGCTACAAATTTCTTATTGGTAAAATAATTGAAAAATAAAGAGAGTTATTATGTTAATACATTTATTTTAATCTTGTCAGACACTCAATCAGCATTTACCTCACCATCATATTTACTCTATTCTTTTTTTTTTATCGTTCAAAAACAAAAAGTATTTATTTTGAAGAATAATATATTAACAAATTATTGAAAAGTATGTTATATTATTTTAATTAAAAACTATCCCTCCTATCAAAAATAATAAAAAATAAATTATAATCTTATATAGTTTATGTAATTGTTATTCACATCTTCAAATTCCTGTTCCTTACCTTTTCACACATCATCGTATATAGTTACATGGATTTAAGGTGAATGATTTAAGTTTAATACAAAAAACATTACTTTCATATTAGTTATTCTGTACTTTTCTTTTTTACCAACTTTACAATTTCTTATTTTAACTCTATTTCTTTGCTCCTCTTATTTCTTAACACTTGACATATAAAGTATATTCATAGTCAAACATGGTTACATACACTATGATGATCGTTCTGTTTACTCTCTTTATTCAATTACACAATTCACTTTTGCCAAACACTTAATTTCTTAAAAAAGATTATTTTTAAAAACTTACTCATGCGGGGACGGACCAAAAATGATAAATAAAAATTTTATACCGCAAAACAATTGTCTTTATCAAAAATTATGTTAAATGTAGTGAATTATTTATTAATAATATGATATTACCATTTAATTATTTATAAATCTAAAATATTTATATTTTAATTGTTCTCGAGATTGAAATCATTTAGGGTGAGTTCAGACTTACACATGATTCTTATTAATCATTTTGAGGATAACTATTTATTGCTTAACTTTTAAAGTAAAACATATTTTATTTTACCAGCTTCTCACACCCTATTAATTACACCTCAGACCTTTCCTCCAATTTACATCTCCATTTCCCCCTCACTTCTCCCTCCCCTTCATCTTCTCTCTCCAACTCTCCCCTTCTCTTCCTCAAATGCTTTCTTACACTTTAGCCTAAAGTTAAACTATTACGATGTTTAACATGTTTCTTTCATTTCTCAACTTTTCTCTCTCCTCAATTCCCTCTCTCTCTCGAGTACGGTTCTTCCACATTACCCAATTTTAAAACCCCATTTATTAACCACATCTAGATTTGTTTATACTCTAAAAATTTTCTTCCTTTCAGACATTCCACAAAAAGTTTCTTCTTCCCTCTTGGATTCTGGGGTGTGAAATTGTGGGTGTTGTGTGTTTTCATGTTCCCCCCTTTTCTTCTCTTCCCTCCCTCCCTCCCTCCCCCGTTTTTTCTTTCCCCCCTCTTTCTCCCCTTTCCTTTTTTTCTTTTTTCCCCTTTCCCATTTTTCTTTTTGTCTCTTTCCTGTCCTTCCCCATATTTCTTCCTTTCCCACCTTTCCCTTATCCTTTTTCCTTTTTCCTTCTTCTTTCCCCCCCCCCCTCCCCTCCTCTTTCCTCTCTTCCTTCCCTTCCCCCTCTTCCGTTCTTCCCCCCGGTTCTTCTCTTCTTTCCCCTTTTTCCTCTTCTCCCCCCCCTCCCCCTCCTCTTTCCCCCCCCCCCCATTTTTCCTCCTTCTTTCTCCCCCTGCCTTTTTCCCCCATCTCTGTTCTCTCCTCCCACCCCCCCCTCCCCTTCTTTCCCCTCTTTCCCCTTCTTCCTCTTTCCCCTTCCCTTCTCTCCCTTCATTCCCCCCTCTCCCCTCCCTTCCCTCCCCCCTTTCCTTTCCTTCCTCTTCACTTTCGCCTCTCCCCTCTTCTCCTTTCTCTTCCCCCTCCTCCTTTCTCCTCTTTTTTTTCCTCCCCCCTCCCTCTTCTCCCTTTTCCCCCCCTTCCCTCTTCCCCCCCTATCCTTCCCTTTCCCCCTTCCTTTCCTTCCCTCTCTTCCCTCTCCCCTCTCTTCCCTTTCCCTCCGTCTCTCCTTTCCCCTTTCTCCCTCCCCTCTTCCTTTCCCCCTCCTCTTCCTTTCCCTCTCCTCTCTGTCTTCCCCTGCTCTTCGCCCCTTTCCTTTCCCTTCTCCCCCTCTTCCCTGTCCCCAAACATTTCTTCTTCCTCCCTTCTCCCCCCTCCCCCTTCCCCATCCTCTTTTTCTCTCTCCCGTCTTCTTTCTCTTCCTACTCTCCTCTCTCCTAAAGATAATTTATTGTATTTATAATACCTCTCCTATCCTATCTCTATCTCCTCCACTCTTCTTCCCATCTTCATCTTCTCTTCCCCTTCTCTTCTCTTCTCATTTCCGCTCATCACTAAAGATAATATCTCTTATAGTGATATATTATATTAGTGAATTAATAATTATATATATATTTACCTTATATCTATAGTAAAAGTATGAAATTCCTCATTAAATTCTCATCCATTCTACCTCCCTTTATTCCATCATATCTCCCTCTCTCCTCCCTTAACTTCTCCTTACATCAAACAGATATATAACATTTTACTATAATAGTGTGTATTATCCTAACATACTCACATAATCATCCTCCTCTAAATCAAGTATTCGACCTCCCATTCAACCTTCGTCACATCCTCCTTCTCTCTTTCTTTCCCTCCTTCCCCTCCTCCCTCCCTCTTCCTTTCCTCCTCCCAATGCCTTACTTCCTTCCTCTTCTTCTTTCCTTCCCCTACTTTCCTTTCATTAACTACTTTCTCATTTCCTTTCTTTCTCCTACCCCATCCACAAATCCTCCATCTTCTTCTCTCTCCTCTCTTCTTCTTTCTCTCTCCCCACCTCATGTCACTGATCTATCTCCTCTCCCTCTCTTCTCTTCGCCTCGCTCCCTCCTCACCTCATTGCGTGCTCTCTTCTCTTCTTTTCCTCTTCTCCTCCCCCCTTCCCTTCTCTCTTCCCCCCCCTCCCCCCCCCCTTTACCCCCCCCTTCTCCTCTCCTTTTCTTCTCTTTCTCCTCCCTCCTCCCTCATCTCTCCTCGCATCTTTTCTCTCCTTCCCTCCCCTTCTCTCCCTCCCTCCTCCCCCTCCCTTTCTCCCCCTCCTCCTGCTCTTTTCCTTCTTTCCCCTTTCCCCCTTTCTCTCTTCCTTTCCATTCTCTTCTCTTCTCTCCCTCTTCCTTTCTTCTTTTCCCTTTCCTCTCCTCTCTTCCTCTCCCCTTCTCTCTCCCTTTCTCCTCCTTCTCCTCCCTCCCCCCTCTTCCTCCTCCTTCCCCCTCTCCCTTTTCCTCTCTCCTCTTCTCCTTTCTCTCACTTTCTTCCCCACCTTTCGTTTTTTCCGACCTTTATTCCCCTTTCTCTCGTCTCCTTTCTCCCTACCTCATTAGAGCCTTGTCTCTCCTCTTCCCTCCCTTCCCCTCTCCGGCTTTTCTCTCTTCCCTTCTTTCCTTTCTCACCTCTCCTCTCTCTTCCTCAATTCTTCTCACTCCGTCCCTTCCCTTCTTCCTCCACTCTCTCCTCTTTTCCCCCTCTCTCTCTTCTTCCTCCCCTCATCCTACTTCCCTCCCCTTCGCTTCCCTTCTCTCTCCTTCTCCTCTCTTCCTCTTTCTCCTTTTCTCCTTTTCTCTTCTCTTCGCTTTTCCTTTTCTTGTATCTTTCTTTCTGTGGCTTTCTCTCTCTTCTTCTCGCCTCTCTCTCTCTTCTCCTCCCCCCTCACTTCCTCCCCCTGCCCCCCCTGATCTGTCTCCGTCTCCCCCTCTTCTTCTTCTTCATCTCCCCTTTCCCCCCCCTTTCTTTTCCTTTTCTTCTTCCCGCTCATTTTCTTCCTCTCTCTTTTTTTCTTTCCCTCCTATCCCCCCCCCTCCTCTTTTCCTTTCTCTTCCCCTCTCCCCCTCTTTTTCCCTCTTTTTTCCCTTCTTCCCCCCCCTTTTCCTTTTTTTTTTTTTTCCTCCTTTCTCTTTTTTCTTCTTCCCATCTTTCACTTTCTCCTTTCCCTTTTCCTCTCCCTCTTTCCCTCTTCGTTTCCCCCTCTTTTTTACCCCCTTCCCTTTCTCTCTCTTTCTTTTTTCTTCCCTTTTTCTCCTCCCCCCCTCTATCTCTTTCTTTTGCTTCATCCTTCTTCCTTTCCCTTTCTTCTCCTCCTTTCTCATTCTTCCCTTCTTACTTTCCCTCTTTCCCTTTTCTTTCCTTCCACTCTTGCTCTTCACTCCTCCTTTTTTCCTTCCTCTGTCTTTCCTTCTTCTTTTTTCTTCTTCTTCTCTCTGTCCTTCTTCTTCCTCGTCTCCTCCTTTCATTCCTTCTCTCTTTTCTTCCCTTATCCTTTTCCCTTTCTTTTCCTTTTTCTCTTGTTTTTTTTTGTCTATCTCTCATTTCTTTCTTCTCTTTGCTTTTTCCTCTTTTTCTTCTTTTCCCTGCCCCCCCTTTTTTTCTCTTTCCCCTCCCCTCCTTTTTCCCCTTTTCCCTTTTCATCCTCTCCTCTATTCCCTCCTTCCTCCCCCTTTCTCTTCTTTTCTCTTTTTTCCATTCTCTCTCCTCTCGCCTTTATCTTCCCTTCCTTTCTCTCTCCTCTCTCCGTTCCCTTCTTTTTCTTGCCTTTTCTTTCCTCTTCTCTTCCTTTTCCCTTTCCTTCCTTCTCCTCCCTTTTCCCCTCCCCCCCCCCCCTTTTCACTTTCTCTTTCCTTCCTTTCCCTCCCCTTTCTCTTTTCATTTTCCTTTCCCTCTTCTTCTTTCGGCTTTGCTTTTTCCCCTTTTTCTTTTTTATCCTCTCTTTTTTTCGCTTTTTTTTCTCTGTCCCTCCTCTCTCTTCCTTCTCTTCTTCCCCTTTCTCTCTTGCCCCTTCCTCTCCCTCCTTCTCCCCTTTCCATCCCTTCTTCCTACCCCCCTTTCTACGAGGTGTCCCTCCTTCCTCTTTTCTCCCCCTTCCCCCCCCTTCCCTCTTTTTTCCCCTTTCTCTTCCCTTTCACTGCTTCTTTTTTTTCTGTCTCCTTCTTTTTTTCTTCTTCTTCCTCTTCCCTTTCTCCCTCCTTTCCCTTTCTTCTCGTTTCCCTTCTTTTTTCCCCTTTCTTCCTCTTCTTCTTTCCCTTCCCTTCCACGCGTTAGTATCTTTCAGTATCTTCTTTCTTCATTCCTGATTACTTTTCCCCCCCTGACACCTATTCCCTTCTCTTTCCTTTTTTTCCTTCTTGTCCCCCCGGGGGGGGGGGGGGGGGGGGGGGGGGGGGGGGGGGGGGGGGGGGGGGGGGGGGGGGGGGGGGGATAACCACCATTCTCCCATTGCTTTTCCACCTTCCCTTCCCTTTCTCTCTTTTCCCTTTCCCTTTTTTTCTTTCCTTTCTTTTCATTTTCCCCTGTTTCTTTTTGCCTTTCCCCTTTCTTTCATACCTCCCTTCTTTCCCCTTTTCCTTCCCACAATCACTTCCGTGCATACCCCCCCAAACATTCCCACACCTACCCCCAAACACAACCCAACTACGCCCATCCCACGGACAACCCAACAACCCCCAAAACACACAAAAAACCCAAAAAACCCCCATATTCAAATCCAATATAAACCCCACCAACACAATAACCATACCCAACAAACCCAACACCACCAACAAACTCACAACCTACTCAATCTTAACCCAACCAATACACTCACCTAACCAACCCCAATACCGACAAACCTCCCTCTTCCCCCTCCCCTCTCTCTTCTCTCTCTTTCCCCCCCCTCCTTTCCCTTCTCCCCCCTCCCACCACCTATTCATTTTCCCCCTTCCTCCTCTCTCTCCTATTCTCATCCCTCTATCTTTCTCTTTTTCTTTCACTTCCTTCCTTCGGCTCCTATCTTTCCTTCCCTTTTTTCCCGCATTGCCCCTCTCCTACTTTCAACTCCCCCCTCCTTTCCCCATTTTCCCCCCTTTCTTCTCTCTTTCCTCTCCCCTCCCCTCCCCCCTATCTCTCCCCTTTCCACCCCCCATTCCCTCCTTCGTCCCCCCCTCACATCTCTCTACTTTCTCCTTCCCCCTTTTCCTTTTCTCTCTTACCTTCCTACTCCCCCCTCTTCCTCCTTTCCTCTTCAACTTCATAGTACCTCCAATTTTTCTTTCCACCTACATTTATTCCTACCCACCCCCCTACCTCCCATCCTTTCCCTTCCCCCCCTTCCCCCCCTTTCCCCCATCCATTTAATTCCTTCCCCCCTCTATCCCCCCCTTTATCCACACTTCCCCCTAGCTTCTTTCCCTTTCTTTCCCCCTCTTTTTCCTTCTCCCCCCCTGTTCTCCCTTGTCCTTCCTTTCCCTTCCTCCCTTCTCCTTTCCCCCGCTTCTTCCCTTTTCCCTCCTTCTTTACCTTCCTTCCCTTCCTTCCTTCCTTTTTTCTTTCCCCTTTCCTCCCTTCTTCGTTCTTCCCCTCTTGTCCCTTTCCCGTTTTCCTTCCTTTTCCCTCTTTCTTCCCTTCTCTCTTTTTATTCCTTTCTTCTCTTTTTCCTCCGTTCTCGTCCCTCTCCTCCCCCCCTCTTCTTTTCCCCCTCTTTCCCCTTTCTCCTTCCTCTCCTTTTCCCTTCTTCTACCTCTTTCCTCGCCCCCTTTCCCTTTCCCTTCTCTTCCTTCTTCCTCCTTCCCCCCTTTTTTTTCCCTTTTCTTCCTTTTTCACTTTTCTCTTTCCTTCCTCCTTCTTTCCTCTCCGTCATCTTATTCTCTGTTTCCTTATCCCTCTCTCCCTCCGTGTCTCCTAATCCCCTCATTTTCCCTTCTTTACTTGTTTTCGTTCCTTCCTACTCCTATCCTTCTCCTTCTTTTCTTTCACCTTCTTCCCCCTTCCTTATCTTTATTCCACTCTTCCTCCCCTTCTCTCTCTCATCTCTCTCTACCTCTCTCCTCTCTCTGTCTTTACTCCTCTCTATCTCTCTCGACTCCCCCCGGACCGCTCTCTCTCGTCTACCCTCTCTCTCTCTCGATCTTTCGCTCCCTATCTTCTCTTTCCTCTCTCTTTCTCTCTCTCTCTCTTCCAATACATGTATCTGTCCATAAGTATGTAGACAGTATCTGTAATCCGTATCTCCGAGTAGATGCAGTCACACAAGCAGGCAAGCACGACGATCGCCATAAAGACAGACGCACACAAGGGCACCGTCCCCGCAACTCAGTCTCATTTCACTGCCTTTTATTTACTTCACCTTTTCGGGTCGACGCAGTGCGGCGAAACATACCGCAAGGCCCTGTCGTTATCGGTGTTGTTGTGATATATAGTTGTATACACACTAAGAATGATTAATACGTAGTCGCAGTGTAAAAAAAAATGGCATATAGAGTGAAAGTAAAAAGGATTAATAGTTCTAATAAAAAAGAGAGAATAAACTAAAAAAGTTACAAAGCAAAAAAAAAAAAAAAAAAAAAAAAAAAAAAAAAAAAAAAAAAAATATTTATATATATATAAGATATATATATATATATATATATATATAATATATTTATTATATATAATGAGATATAATTTTACACATACTCCAACACAACACACACATACACACACACATATAAAGCAGGCATGTACCACACTAGCAAGTGTGAGAAACCACTTGAACTGTAATGGGGTAGGTTCTGTAGGTATGTTATAGTGGTTTTCACAACCGTAGATTTTAGTAGGCGCTTCTGCTCTTCACTGCCGCTGTAATAATGGATTGCAATTGGAAAGTAGAACCATATTGAAATTGCAGATTTTAATTTTGGGGATAATGGGCTGCGCGGGTGCTCATGAACCCGTTTTGATAACAAACACGATCAAGCAGAGTGCAAATCGCAAATCGCTGCTCGCCAAAATGATATCGGGACTAGACCTATCAATTCATTTTTTTTTCTCTCTCTCTCTCTTACTACACTTGTTCTTTTTCTATTTGGGTCAGCGTGCACTTGCTTGGACTCGAGGGTGCGCGTGTCCCGGGTCGCTTGCTGTCTTCTGTTGCGTTTTCTGTTGCGCTCTGGTCGTTATAGGTAGGTAATGTCGAGGGGGAAGGGGGGGATTATTATTCGCTGGATATTTCGATTGCAAAGATGAGCTTATGGCATCTCTTTTTCTCCATCTCTTGCCCTTTACTCCCACCCCTCCGTCCCCCTTCTATACTCCCTTCATCATCATCTATTTACCTATCCACTCTTCTTCTCTCCATCACCCTCCTCTTCCCCCTACTCTTCCCCCCCCTCTCTTTACCCCTTCCTTTCCACCCCCTAATCTCCACCGCCCTCCTCGCCACCTCCTTTCTCCTCCTCTTCCACCTCCTCTCTCACCTTCTCCCACGCTTCCACCTCCCCCTCCCTACTCCCTTCCCCTCCTTCCTCCCTCTCCCTCCCTCCTCCCTTCCCCTCCTTCCTCCCTCTCCCTCCCTCCTCCCCGCAGTGTGTGTGTGTGTGACCTCGATTCCATCATGACGCAACTGGGGGCAAAGAAGGGGGGGGTAGAGAAGGGGAAGGGGAGGGGGTAGGCGATAGACGTGAGGGTGTGGGGAAGAGGAGGGGGAGTGGGGGGGAGGCAGCAGCGAGGATGGGGTAAAGGAGGGGGGAGGGGCTTGGATGCCTCGTTTTGGACCTACGTCGAGGGTAAGAGGGGGGGGCGGGGTCCTTAGTCATCGTTTGTAAAGGAGGGAGGGGGGAGAGGGGGGAAGTGGAAGGGGGGAAGAGGGAAGGAAGGGGAAGGAGGGAGAGGGGAGGAAGAGGAAGGGGGGAGAGGGAAGGAAGGGGAAGGAGGGAGAGGGGAGGAAGGGAAGAGGAAAGAAAAGAAGAAGAGAAAAGGGAGGCGAAGGAGTAAGAGAAGTATAGAAGATGGAGAAGGAAAAGAGGGAAATGCAGAAGGATACAGAAGGAAGAAGGAAATGAAGGAAAATTGAAAATAAAAGAGAAGGAAGAAGAAAGAGAAGGAAAGGAAAACTAAGAAAGAGTAAGAAGGAGGAGAAGGAGGAATAAGAGGAGGAAAACGAGGAAGAAGATGAAGGAAAAGGAGAAGAAAGTGAAGAAGGGGAGAGGCGAAACGGAGGAGAAAAAGAGAAAATAAGAGAAAATAAGTACACAGACTCGCAAATCTCTAAACGAAACCGGCTTGTACCCCCCCCCCTTCCCTCCCTTTTCTCCCCACACCTCAGCCATCTCTCCCCGCCCTCCCTCCCCTTCCTATTCCTCCCTTCTCTCCCCTCCCCCTCTTTCCTCCCCCACCAATCCCTCGGACCTACTCCTTGCTTTCTCTCCCTTTCTCCCTCAACCCGCTTCTCCCGTTCCCTCCCTT
>NW_028234442.1:15738370-15740870 GCF_977035675.1 Penaeus japonicus
ACTAAACCATTGCCCCACTGACTCTCTGAGCCGTCCCCCTATCCCTCGAAACCCCGAACTTCCAGCTCCTATCATGTGTCCAGCGACCTTACACATAGCAGGAAGTGTCGACAGGGATCCAAGTCATAAAAGCATAGCAACACGTCGGTCCAACTCAGGCAGAAAAAATATATACATTATCTGCTGGTGCGAAGGTTAGAGACAGGGGGATGGTTGTGAAGGCGCCGGTGTGTCTACCGAGACGCCGAGAGAAAGAGAGAAGAGGGGAGGAGACAGGGAGAGGGGGGGAGAGAGGGAGAGGGATGGGGTGGGGGTGGTGGAGGGTAGGGGGTAGGGAAGGGCTGGAAGGGGCTAGGGACGGAGAGGCCTTGTGTTGTGCAACGTGCGCACGCTCGGCCTAAGTGATAGCCTCCCAGCCTTGTCGAGACCACTAGTTGACCCGCTGGACCTTGCCCTCTCGCTGTGTTGTGGCTGGCCAGGCGGTGGTAAGGCAACAAGGCGTGTGGTAGTTTGGCTCAAACGACTATAAGAGGGATATATCGATTTTTAAACAAAGGGTAGGTCTACCTATTCTGATAGCCTCAGGGGCTGATTCCTGTTCATCATATGGATAATTCGTATGAGATTCTTGTTCAATTCTCACTGTGCCTGTAGTATAAGCTATGTCCCACGCAGACATAATCATCCACAGGTAAAGGTTACCTTTTATTGCTTTCTGTCAAACCCTGAGTTTCTCCTAATTCTGTTCCTCTTTGAAGCAATTTACTGTCTATAAAATCTCTTCAAATAGTTCCTTCTCAGTGATAAACTTGCTGTAGATCCATTATGGAACAGGTGCTACAAGTCAAATTGAAAAATAACCTAGCATCAGATAAGCGGAAGTTCATTATTCAAATCAATATGGAGATTGATGATTGATGACTTTAGAATGTTTTATTTATACAGTGAGAACGGAGAAAAGTTTGGAAAATTTCTAACATGAGTATATATTCTTTGCGCACACATATAGTTTTTGTTTTCTATCTTTGCTCATAGTCCTAAGACATAATCGAGAGCATTAAAAAAAAAATGTATGTTCATAGTTCCACTTTCATCACCTGGTCTGTTGCTTATCTTTTATTCTTTCTTTCTCGCTTACCTCATCATCACTACAACAAACTAGAAGATAATAATTCGCGTTTTTTTCTAACCATTACCCAAAGGCATGAAAGAACCATACCAATCATTAAAAAAAAAAAAAAAAAAAAAAAAAACGCGACGTGAAAACCCTCGCGTCCGCCTACCTGAAATGTCAACAAAGGGAAAACGAGCCTCCTTGTGATTCATCAATGCCACCTCTCCGGGCAAGGCTCCCAACCTCCCGAAGAAGCGGAAGTGAAGGCGAGACAAGCAAGTGACATCTTCAACTGATGATTATCCGAGTCTTTTTTTATCACTTCCCTAAATCTCCAAGAAGAAGTACAAGAAGAACAAGAAGAAGAAGTCACAAGCGTTTCTTTCGAGCCAAGGTGATCCGGATGGGAAGAAGCTGGGCGTTGGGAAGGGAGAGGGAGAGGGAATCGCGGATTAAGGAATGGAGGGTTTAAGATGAAGGAATCACGGATTAAGGAATGGAGCAACGACAATTATGAAAAAGTGAGTTACAGATTAAGAAAGGATGAATTACGAATTAAAAGAAGACCGAATGCCGGATTAAAGAAGGACGGATTAAAGAAATAGGAAAAGCACCTCCGCAAAAGTAAACATTTTTACAGCCCGGTCCGTCGCCGTGTTCCTCGACTCGATGATGTCGAGTACTTTACCTCGACGTTTATTACAGGTCATTACCTTTTATACGCCTACTTTTCATCGTTCATCCTCGAACTACCATCATCGAGGACGAGGGCGATATCATTAAGGTCATTATTAAACGTCAGATCGCTAAGAATCCCAGTAGGTTTATCGGTGTCAGAAGAGGTTTTAAAGAGTGCTGTCGGATTATCATGTATTATACAATGTGCGTAATTATGCTGGAGTTGTGTTCGCGAGTTTCGGTTCTTTTGTGACTTTCGCATTATCTCGTTTGCAAAAGTGGGAATGAATTTGAGTTTGCGCGATGCTGGTATTGATTACAAGGTCGATTTGAGAGATGTGACAAGTGCAGTGAGAAGAATAGGATATTTAAGTTTAATTTTTCGTTTTTAGCGATTCAGTGTGATCAGATATGAGATAGTGTTAACAGTGCCTATATAAATATATATACATACACATATACATATGTATATATATATATATATGTATATTTATATATATATATGTATATATATATATATATATATATATATATATATATATATATTTTATATATATATATATATATATTTACATGTATCTCTCTCTCCTCTCTCTCTCTCTCTTCTCTCTCTCTCTCTCTCTCTCTCTCGCTCTCTCCCTATATATATATGTGTGTATATATAATATATATATATATTTATATATATAATATTATATATTATATAAT
>NW_028234442.1:15773370-15780870 GCF_977035675.1 Penaeus japonicus
TATATATATATATATTTATTTATTTATAACCATATACAATTAAAAAGTATTTTCATATTATCAATTCGTATTGACATCTGACTGTTTGTAGGTTCATTCATAATTGTTTGATAAATCAGAAGAAAATATTTTCAATATTCTCTTATTAGGACTACATGAATGCTTACGTAACATCAAACACCAGATCTGACACAAAAAAAAATATATCATAATTTTGTTGGTATTGACGTTTATAATTTCATCCATCCCAGTCCTTGATATCAACAATCGATCAAATCCTTTCGCACTTAATCCCGCAGGATACCACACCTGTGCAACCCACTCGTCAACAGGAAGAAGGATGTAACCACCAGGGGACCGACCACGCCCAGCTGCACGGACAGTCAACAAAGGGCGGGCAGCTTCCCCCTCTCGGCTGAGCACGAAGCCGTGTTAAGTTTGCTTTGGGCGGTACAGCGCTCACGCGTCAAGGGCGATCGATAAGATGTAGCTATGTTTTGCTTTTTTTCTTCTTCTTTTTTTTTGGGGGGGGAGGGGAGGGGCTTCATTTTTTCGTTGTTGTTTTGGTTTCTGTATTTTTTTTTATTTTTTTGGGAGGAGGGGGGTGAAGGGGAGGTTTTATTATCAAGTTCCGGTCGTTTGATTCGAGGCTAACCAGTCCGCCGGCCGCCGCTAGTAGATCGCTCGCTCGAAGGAAGTTGCGTGGAAACGATAGCTTGGATGAAGAGGAAGCAAGTGTTCGGCGTTGAGATGTAACGTACCGCGTTTCGTCGATTAGCCGAGTTCCTGCACGGAAAATTGTGGTCCGTTTATTTTCTTGCTTTCATTTTTTTGTATGCAGACACGTATTGCTGTTTGTGTGCGTGTGTCTGTGCATTTTTGCATGTATATATAGATACTTTGAGACATTTATGCGCGCACGCACGCGTGTGTATGTGTGTGTTTGTATTTTTTGTATGTATATATATATATATATATATATATATATATATATATATATATATATATACATACATATATATACATATATATATACATATTATATATTATAATATATATTATTATATATATATTATATATATATATATATATATATATATATATTATATATATATATATAATATATAGTTATATTTATAGTATTTATATATATATATATATAAATATATTAATTTATATAGTATATATTTTATATATATATATAGATATGTTATGTCTTATGTGTATACAGGTGTGTTTATGTATTTTTTGTATCCAGTATATATAATGGATATATATATATATATAGTATAGTATATATATATATATATCTATTAATTGTAATATATTCTATATATATTTATATATATCTGCATGTATGTATATATATATATTCATATTTTGTGTAAATAACTATATATAATATTATATATATATATATCTATATATATATATTCATATGATACTACTTTATATATATAGCATACATATTTGTATATATATATATATATACGCATATTCATATATTACGTATTTATATAGATGAATATATATATATATATATATACTATATATATATATATGTCTATATCTATATTTATATATTATATATAAGATCATATATATATATTGACTATATATGTGTGTGTGTGTAGTGTGTGTGTGTGTGTGTGTGAGTTTGTGTATGTATTATATATATATATATATATCTATATATTGATATATATTTATATATTTGTATATATAGTATTTATACGCATGATTCATATGTACATATATATATAATTTATTATTTTGAATATACTATATATATATATATTTATATATATATATTTATTTATTTATATAAAAATAAATACAGATATCTATATATACATTATAAATATATATATATATATATATATATAATATATATATTAATTATATTTTTTTTTATATTAATTAACCCACCCCCCCCCACACAACAACCCACACAACCACACCAACAAACACCACCCCCCCCCACACAAACACACCACCAACACACACCACCACACACACACACTTATCCCACACACCCCACACTTAGTATGATATATTAACCCCTCCACAAATCACACACACACACAACACACACCACTCACACACTCACCACCCTCTCACACCACACTCACCCCAACTCCACCACTCACCCACTCCACCCCACACACCACACAAAAAGACAACCCTCCCACTCACACCCTCCCACTCCCCAATCTCACACACACCCCCACCACACAAACTCCCCACACAAAAAAACACACACCACACAACTCACACACACCACCACACACAACACCACACGACACACACACATAACCAAAACACAGACACACTCATCCCCCACACTCACCCACTCACACCCCACACACTCCCACTCCACACATCTCTCTCACTCCCCCACACCCACTCTCAAACCAACACACCCTCCAGCCCACACCACACTCTACACTCCACACAAACCCCTCACACACTAACACCTCACTCACTCACTACTCTCAGTCACACACTCAGACTCACACACACCAACTCACTCACACACACTCACACTCACACTCTCACACTCACACACACACCTATAGAGAGACTCACTCTCTCCCACCCTCGACACTCTCTCTCTCTCTCGCTCACACTCTCTCACACTCTCTTCAACACTCTCAGTAACTACACACACTCACTCTCTCACTCCTTCTCTCAAACACTCTCACACACTCAAACTCCATATCTACATCACACTCTCACTCACACTCTCACACTCAACCTCTCAACACACTACTCTCTCACTCAAAACTCACACAAATATGTACCTCACCTCTCCCTCTCCACACAGACTCTCTCACTCACACACCGTCAATCTCAATACTCTCTCTCAGTACCTCCAGACACACTCACCTCACAACTCACACACTCCCTCACACTCACACAATCCCCCAATACCCCCACACTCCACCAGTCATACTACTGTCTCTCTCTCTCACTCCACACCTCCTCTCTCACCACCCAAATTCACTCACATCACACCTCTCACACTGTACCTGACACCCCCAGTCACACCCTCTCCTCACACACACACACACACAACACACGACACACACTCACTCTCTCACTCATAGAGAGAGAGATGTTTGTGTGTGTGAGTGTAAGAGTTTAGATGTTAGATATGAGAATCCAATCACAATCTCTCACACACACACACTCAACTCACACAACCACACACACACACTGCTCTAAACTCTCACACAGACAGACAGCAGACCATACTCGGACACACACTCTCTCACTCTCTCACTCCCTCACTCACACACACACTGAAACACCCACTTCACACTCACCCACTCACACACACACACACACTCACACCACACACTCCACTCACACACTCCCACCCACCCTATACTAACACACACACTCTCACACACTCACCTCTCACCCACACTCTCACTCACTCAAGAAGAGAGACTCAACACCCTCCATCACACACACACAATCTCACACACACCCCAAAACACACACACACACACTTCTCACACAATCACACACATAGAGATGTGTAGAGGAGTATTATTCTACACATCACACTCACCAACACCACACTCTCACTCACTCACTCACCACACTCTCACACTCACAAACACACCCACTCACCACTGACTCACAATCCCACACACTCCCACACACACTCACCACACACCCACATCCACAATCTCACTCTCAAACCACCACCCACACACACTCACTCTCACCTCACACACACTCACTCACTCAAAAACACACTTACTCTCACACACAACACACTCACACACACACACAACACACACACACAAACACACAAATAGATATCCCCCCTCTTACACACCCCACCCACACACCACTCGTCACATCACTTCACACTCACACACTCACACCACACTCACTCACAGATGAGAGAGTAGATAGAGTGAGATATTGAGAGAGAGATTTGAGTTGACTACACCACACACACACTCACTCACACTCAACCACACACACACACACACTCACACACACAATCACTCTTCACACCCCCACACACACACACTCACCCACAGCAACTCAACACACACCACACACACACACACACAAACTCATCACACTCTAACACACACACAACACACACACTCCCACACCACATCCCACACACACACCCACAATCCCACAGCCACACACCACACACTACTCTCACACACACACTCACACACTCTCTCACACCACTCATAGAGATGAGAGATAGTGATGAGAGCTAGAGAGTGAATAGAGAGATTATTAGAGTAGAAGTCTCACACACTAACTCTAAGCACACACAGAGATATAGATAGACAGTTGAGAGAGTGGTGATGGTGAGTGCTTGACGTTATTGAGATTTGAGACACAAGATAGTGTGTGACCACAAACTCACTACACACACACACACACACCACTCTCTCCACCACACACACACACCCCCACACACACACACACACTCACACGCACACACAAACACACTCAGTCAGACACAGACACACTCACACCTCACTCACTCACACACACCTCACACACACACAAACTCACACACATAGAACGAGAGTAGAGTGAGAGAGAGAGGATTAGAGTCAGACAGCCTTTACCACTCCCAGTGAATACTCCCACCCAGACACCCCCCCAGACCAAACATAAACACCCAAAGAACCGACACCACAAGACCAACCACACATCACACCAGCTCACCACAACATCACCCATTCAAACTCCACCGACTGCACCTCCTCCCTACCATTACATCATCTTTGCGCAGCCGCCTCCCCACAACCAAGCATGTATTATATTTTCACACTATTATTCTTAAAAAAATATTTCATCTATGATCTTAATTTAAGAATATTAAGGCATATCAAAGCAGAATCGTTAAAATCACCCATCAACCTTCCTTATCTCATTCATAAGCCTTTTTTCCATAACCTTAAGCCTCTTAGGAAAAGAAAGAGGGGATAGAGAAATCTCTCTCTCTCTCTCTCTCTCTCTCTCTCTCTTTCTCCTCCTCCCCCTCTCCTCTCTACCTCTCTCTCTCCGTCCTCTCCTCTCTCTCACCTCCTCTCTCTACTCCTCTCTTCACTCCTCTCACCACCACCCTCTCTCTCTCTCTCTTTACCTCTCTCACTCTTCTCTTCCCCTCCCTCTTCTCACCCTCCTCTCTCTCTCTCTCTCTCTCTCTCTCTCTCTATCTTCATTCCCTATGCGTGGATGCATAGGAAAAGAGAGAGAGGATAGAGCAATCACTCTCTTTCTCCCCTCTCTCTCTCTCTCTCTCTCTCTCTCTCTCTCCTACCTCACTCTCTCTATCGCTCTCCTCACTCCTCTCTCTCTCTCTTCTCTTCTCTCTCTCCTCTCATCTCTCATCCTCTCTCCCCTCTCTCTCTCTCGCCCTCCTCCTCTCAATCCCCCCTTCTCCTCTCTACCTCCTCCCCGCTCCCTCACCCCCTCTCTCTCCCTCCTCTCCTCTCCTCTCCTCCCCCTCCCTCTCCTCTCTCCCTCCCTTCGCTCTCGCCTCCCCTCTCTCTCTCTCCTCCCCCCTCTCCTCTCCTCTCTCCTCTCTCTCTCTCTCTATCTCTCTCTCCTCTCTCTCTCTCTCTCCTCTCTCTCTCTCTCTCTCTCTCCTCCTCTATACTGTCTCTCTTCTCTCTCTCCTCCTCTCACCTCTCACACTCTCTTATCATCATGCCCTATGCGTGGATGCCATTGGGAAAAGGAAAAAATGAGAGAGAGGATAGAGCAATCATTCTCTCTCTCTCTCTCTCTCTCTCTCTCTCTCCTCTCTCTCTCACACTCTCTATCATCATTCCCTATGCGTGGATGCATAGGAATAGAGAGAGAGAGGGATTTTTTTTACGAGCTATAAATCATTTATCCTCCCTTCTCTCTCTTCCCCATCCCTCTCTCTCTATTCTCTCATCTCTCATCCTTCCTCTTCTCCCTCTCCTCTCTCTTCTCCCTCTCTCTCTTCTCCTTCTCTCTCTCTCTCTCTCGCACTCTCTCTCTCTCCTCTCTCTCTCGCTCTCTCTATCCTCTCTCTCTCTCTTCCTCTCCTCCTCTCTCTATCTCCTATCATCTCTCTCTCTCTCCTCCTCTCTCATCTCTCTGCTCTCTCGCTCTCGCTTCTCAGCGCACCTCGCTTTCTCCCCCCTCCTCCTCCTCTCTCGCTCTTCTCTCTCCCTCTCATCTCTCTCTCTCTCCCCTCCTCTCTCTCTCTCTCAACCTTCTCCTCTTCTCTCTCCCTCCTTCTCTCTCACTCTATCTATCTATCTTCATTCATTTACCTGGCGTAGGCTTGCATAGGAATAGAGAGAGGAGGATTAGAGCAATCATTATTCTCCTCTCTCTCTCCTCTCTCTCCCTCTCTCCTCTCTTCTCTCGCTCTCCTCCTCTCTCTCTCATCTCTCTCTCCTCTCTCATCTTCTCCCTCTCTCTCTCCCTCCCTCCCTCCCTCCCTCCCGCCCCTCGCCCTCTCACTCACTCTCTCTATCCCTCCTCTCTTCTCTCTCCTCTCCTTCCTCTCGCCTCCTTTCTCTGCTCCTCCCTCTGCTCTCTCTCTCTCTCTCTCTCTCTCTCTCTCTCTCTGTCTTCATTCCCTTCCCTTCATTACTTTGACCATACCTTTAACCTCACCAAGAAGGCGACCAACATTAACCTGCTTCCAACTCACAGCATAAAGTAGTTCAAGGAAACAAAGCATACGTGATTTACTCATAGATACGCGATAAGTCGTAACAAGAGAAGGTTTCCGAGGTCGTTGAATGGAACCCCCGGGGAGGCTTAATGGGAATGAATGGGGGATCCTGACTGCTAGGTGTGCTTTGTTGATATGAAATGATGATAATGATAGCCAGTGCTGTGACCTTGATTGGGTTAGTCATACGACAAAAAAACAAAAAAAACAACAAAGGAATGGGTAGCCGAGGTACTAAGAAGCTGCTGTACGATCTGTGGAGTTAAGATAAGCGTGTGGTTAGAGGTTTGGCTTCACAAGATGGATCTGTGGCGTCACTGAGTGAAGCTGTGATGTCAAAAGTTGGATTTGTGGAGACACGTGATTAGTGACGTCATTAGTTAGATCTATGATTTCATTATGGATTGCATGATCTTTTGTGTATGTCGGATTTTAGATGTATAAATCAGTGAAAGATATCGACTGCCAAATAGATTTATCTTTCTTCTTTCTCTTTTCTTTCCTCTTTAACTATCAAACTGTGAAAGAAAACAAAACACAAAGTCATTATTTAATTCCATTTTTTTTTTTTTTTTTTTTTTTTTTTTTTAATAGAGCGAGCTAATTTTTGATAATTGCAATGGCAGTTTCCTGACAATGGAAGGCTAAAGTAGCTCTGAAAATCATTACACCAATTTTGATAAATATTTTGTATTCTTATTCTTATTATTATTTTCGCAATCATAATTACCATTATTACTATCATTATTCTCAAACTCATTACTGTGATCATTATTTTTTTATCA